>NC_136057.1:16463829-16523829 GCF_964261635.1 Lissotriton helveticus | reverse complement strand
AGGATCGAGGGATCCGTAAAGTCTTGGTCTCGGTGGAAGGGGGTAGCGGGACAGTCTTGGCACCAACAGGTGCGTGGATAGTTCAAGGGGTCAGGCCGCGACAGCGTCAGCAGGGCCTCGAAGATGGTTCAGTTCGGTCATGCCGCGACAGCGTCAGCAGGGCCTCGAAGATAGTTCAGCTTGGTCAGGCCGCGACAGCGTCAGCAGGGCCTCGAAGATAGTTCAGCTTGGTCAGGCCGCGACAGCGTCAGCAGGGCCTCGAAGGTTCCAGGTGCAATAGTTCGGATCAGGATCAGCCGCGACGAGGTCAGCAGGGCTTCGACTCCAGGATACAACTGAAGTCCTAATCCAGGGCTAGCCCAGATATAGGTCTGGAGTCCTTTGATGTCTGGACCCTCGCGCCTGGGGGTCAGAGGGGCCGGGATGAAGGTGTCCAGACACCAGCAGGCGGGTGGAGCCAGCGCCCAGGGGGGCTGGAGGGCGATCGATATCAGGCGTCCGGGGACGGCTGGAGGGCCATCGAAACTCCCCTTCTCCGGGATCCGCCAAGTGGCCACTTTACCACCTGGGAGGATCTTGGTGCCTCGATGTCGGGGCTTGCTGGGCCGGGCCCAGGGAAGGCTGCGGCCATGTGCTTGGGGCGGGATGGCCCCAAGATGGCGTTGTGCCGGACATGGTGGTCTGGCATGGGCGCCCGTCCGGCAGCGTTGTTGAGCGGGGACCGCCGGGGTACCAGGAAGGGGGAGAGCCGTAGGTTGCCGGGGAGGCTGCTCTCGCCGAGGGTTCGTGAATGTTCATATCCAGGTGGTTGCTAGTAGGTTGATGGAGGGCCAATGTCGTCCTGGGCCCACCATGCGGGAGGGGTCGGACCACGCCACGAGGCTGTGTCCAACAGAAGAGAAGGGGTCAGAGAAATGGAGAGTATGAGCAAAGTAGAGAACAGGCAGGGTGGGAGAAGAGAGTAGGAGTACTGTAGAGTAGAGAAGGGGGAGAGAAAGACAAGTAAGAGCAGTGGCAGGAGAATAGAGTGAAAGAAGGCGTCATAATAACATTGAAAGAAGATGATGATGTAAAGGATACACGACGATTCTGCAGGAGCGTCAGGAATCCGAAGTATAATCCACAGCCTTCCCCTGCAGCCTTCCGACTCTATCAAGCACTAGAGCACAGGAGGCAAGCCAGGGGAAAACAGGGAGACAAAACAAGGAAAGGTTGGGGTAACAATTGGGTGTTGAGGGTCTTCAGACTGGTCGTCTCAACCTTCTTGTGGGCTTGGCAATCAAGAGAGACTGTAATGCAAAGAGTTATATTCTTAAATCTGAAGAGGACAATCACATTCCCAATTACACAACATAACCTTGCATACCTAGCTGGTTGTATGGTAATGTCCCTGAATGGATATGGGAGAACCTCTGGAAATGGATATAACTGGAGCTGCAGTGAAGAAGACAAAACCCTCATAAGTCTAATGACTCTATGTATACTTGTGTTATGAGCAACTAACAATATATCCTGCTCACTCTGATCTTCTGTCTTAACTGCCACGAAGCACACCCCAAAGGTTTGTTTGAATACAAGAACTCGGTTGCCAATATCCTTGATAGTGGGAACAACATCTACAATAAACAAAACAGGGAATCAAACACTTCAATACAGTCTTCCTGATACCAATTACAATGTGCAGCGCAATAATGCGCTGTTACCGTGATTCTGGAACATGTAGCTGTAGCCCAATCCTCACTGGTCCACGCAAGATACCAAGTCCAAATAGGTGAAATATATCACAAGAGCTGAATGACCCCAAGGAAATGGTGTCAGAAGGGATGGGCAGGGGTAAAGAAAGGCCCTAACTGACTAAGGTAAGAGCACCGGTAACAACCCGGCCGCCAGCGGAGAAGAACCCGGCTGGCAGCGGAGCACCCTGGTGTAGGAGAAAAAAGGAGGGGTGAAGGTTTGCCCGGCCTGTCAGCGGAGACAAACCCGGCTGACAAGCGGAGCGGAAATGAGGCCAACAGCAGAGAGAGGATGCCCGGCTCGTCAGCGGAGCACAAGCCCGGCTGACAAACAGAGCAGTACTGAGGCCAATGGTAGGGAGAGGAATCCCGCCGGATGGCGGAGATAAACCCGGCCGCCGGGCGGGACACCAGAACACTGGAAAGGCAGTGAAATCGGGAAACGACACGGAACGTGTCAAAATACACAAGTGCGGTGGTAATGCACTTGGCAAACAAGAGAGACGGGCTGCGGAGGCTCACAAACGAACCAACGGAGCCGAGGACACTCTCGATCCGGAAGAATGCCAGGACGTAGGAAACGGAAGTCAGGCACAGGAAGTCAGGCAGCAAACGAACCCAACGGAGCTAGACGCAAGAACGTGAAGCGTCGCTCCCTGGGTCAAGGAAACCTAAATAGTGCACAATTAAAGGGACAGCGCACTGGGAGGGGGCTTGAGGCATGACAGTACACTCCCCCCACAACAACCCCCACCCGGTTTTGGCTTGTCAGGGTATCTTTTATGGAACGCCCTTAACAGCCTAGGGGCATGGACATTGGAAAAGGGTTCCCATGTACGCTCTTCCACACCGTATCCCTTCCAATGAACCAAATACTGGACCGTACCCCTCACTCTACGGGAATCCAGGATAGTCTCGACCTCGTATTCCTCCGAGTCCTGCAGAGATAACGGAGTAGGTTTTGCTGGCAGTTTAGTCCCTGGCTCAACCGGCTTTATTAGGGAAACATGGAATACCGGATGAATCCTGAATGAAGGCGGAAGCTGCAATCTTATGGCAACAGGATTGATTATTTTTTCCACCTTATAGGGACCTATGTATTTGGGATTGAACTTGCGTGGACCCCCAAGAGCAATGTATTTGGTGGAGAGCCAAACCTCGTCTCCTGGTGTGTATATGGGTTCTAATCTTCTGTGTAGATTTGCCCCTTCTGTGTATCTCACCTTGGCCATCTCAAGACTCTCTAACGCCTTCCTCTGTATCTCAAGTAACATCTCTACTCTATCCGCAGCAGCAGGGGTGGAACAATCCGAGGAACAACCTGAGGGCAGCAATTTAGGGTGATAACCATATAAGCAAAAGAATGGTGAGACTTTGATAGAGGAGTGTATGCTGTTGTTATATGAGATTTCTGCTACCCAAACCCACTCATCCCAATCCACTTGATACTGTAACACCTGATTCCTTATGTATTGCTCAAAACACTGATTTACTCTCTCCGTCTGCCCATCTGACTGGGGATGGTGACTTGAGGACAGACGAACATCTATCTGGAGCAAAGAACACAAACTCTTCCAGAACCGTGACACAAATTGGGCTCCTCTGTCGGAGACCAAGGCAGAAGGAAAACCATGAAGTCGCACTATGTGTTGCATGTATATGGAGGCTAATTCAACTGCTGTGGGTAACTGCTGTAATGGTACAAAATGAGCCATTTTGGTGAACATATCCACCACCACCAGCAACGTATTGTTCTTTGCCTTAGTGAGCGGTAGTTCCACTATAAAATCAAGGGACACCGTATGCCAGGGACCGGGAGGGGAAGGCAATGGCAAGAGAAGGCCTACAGGGTTGAGGCGAGAAACCTTAGTTTGTGCACACACATAGCATGTCTTAACAAAGTGTTCTATGTCTGCCAACATAGTAGGCCACCAGTAACGGTTACGCACAGTGCTAATGGTTTTCTTAATCCCTGGATGACCCGCTATGGGATGTGTATGATACCACTGCATGACTTGTTCCTGGAGGTTCTTTGTCGGTATAACCACTCCCCCTTGTACACACACAAGGTCTCCCTTCTTGGACGTGTCTTGTGAACCCACTATAGCCTGCATGTCTGCTGACGCTTGACTACACTTGACCTGTGCCAGGAATTCATCCTCTGACCTAGTTCCTCCTACAATATTCATTCTAGGGATAATCAGTGTAGGCTCGATGGGATCTATAGGAGTATCGAATCCCAACCGTGATAGTGCATCTGCCTTCCCATTACGTCTGCCTGGTCTGTACTGGACAGTGAAGTCGAACTCACTAAAGAACTGAGACCAATGCAGTTGCCTCATGGAAAGTGCCTTTGCCGACTTGAGATATTGGAGGTTGCGATGATCGGTGTATACCACCGCGGGATGTCTAGCACCTAGGAGATACTGCCGCCACTCTTCAAATGCCTTCTTGATAGCTAGGAGTTCCTTATCCCCTACCGCATAATTGTATTCAGCAGGGGAAAGTTTGTGAGAATAATAGGCCACTGGATGACACTCACCGGACACGGCATCCGCCTGAGATAGAACACCTCCCACTGCCACTTGCGAGGCGTCTACCTCCACCACAAAGGGCAGAGCGGGGTCGGGATGATGTAGCACCGGGGCACTGGTGAAAGCATTCTTTAGCAACTGGAATGAACGCTCTGCCTCACCGGACCAGACGAAAGGAACCCCTTTTTTCAACAATGATGTAATGGGCGATACCAAGTCTGAGAAATTGCGAATGAATCTCCTATAGAAATTGGCCAGCCCTATAAAACTCTGGACTTCTTTGATTGTACGCAGAGCCGGCCATGCCAGAACAGCCTCCACCTTGGAGGGATCCATGCGCAGGCCTCTAGGGGAAACGATATATCCCAAGAAAGGGACCTCTTGAGTGTGAAAA
Source organism: Lissotriton helveticus (assembly GCF_964261635.1). Lineage (NCBI taxonomy): Eukaryota > Metazoa > Chordata > Amphibia > Caudata > Salamandridae > Lissotriton > Lissotriton helveticus. The sequence continues at coordinate 16,519,168 of NC_136057.1, read as the reverse complement.
GTAAATTTTTCCAACTTACAATACAATCGATTGTTTAGTAAACGTTCCAACATGTTACGTACATGCTGTTGGTGTATCTCCAAAGTAGAGGAAAATATCAGTAGATCATCAATGTAGGCAATTACATAATCATCAAGAATGTCTTTCAATACTTCGTTTATGAAGAATTGAAATGCCGCCGGGGCATTACAGAGCCCAAAGGGCATTACAAGGTACTCGAAGAGACCATACTTGGTGCAGAACGCCGTTTTCCACTCGTCTCCCTCCTTGACTCGTACCAGATGATAAGCGCCCCGCAAGTCCAACTTGGTGAAGTACTGGGCATTGCGAATTCTGTCAAGGAGGGAGGCTATAAGAGGAAGAGGATAACGGTTCTTGATGGTCACTTCATTGAGCTTCCTGTAATCGATACAACATCGCAGGCCCCCCTCCCGTTTAGGAATAAAAAACAATGAAGAAGAGGCTGGGGATCGAGATGGTCTGATGAATCCCTTCTCAAGCATAGAGTCGAGATATTCACGTAAGTATACGTTCTCCTTTTCAGTGAGTGCATACACTCTGCTACAGGGTATTCTGGCTCCTGCCTCGAGATCAATACGGCAGTCGTAGACTCGGTGTGGTGGAAGAACCTCTGCTTCCTGTACATCAAAGACTGCTTGCAATTCGTGGTAGCAGGGTGGTAGAACAGGACAGGCCTCCGTACTTTCCGTGGCTGTGTGTGCCTCTCTCTTAGTAACCACTACCACAGGCCCCGGAACCACCGGAGGAAAGGATATAGTGGATGTCTCCCAATTGATGTCAGGATTTTGCGTTCTTAACCATGGAATACCCAGAAGCACCGGGAACTGTGGAGAACTAATTAAGTCAAACGTTAAGTCTTCATGATGATCAGGTGCTATAACCATGTGCATCGGGTTGGTGTGATGTGTAACTGGACCAGAAAGAAGGGGACTGCCATCAATGGTAGTGACATTACTGGCAATCACCTTTTCAGTGTTGGTTATCATGTTCTCCCTAGCCCATTCTCTGTCCATGTAGTTTCCAGAAGCCCCAGAGTCCACCATTATCAAAACGTGTAAACCAAGAGTGCCTTGTGCGAGATATGCTGATATGTATAAATGGTTAGTAGGAGCGTATGTATAATCGGAAGAAGAGACTGTTAGTCCAGACCTACCTGAGTTCCTCGTCTCACAAGAACTCAGGCTGACTAGTTCCCGACAACTTGGATTGAACGGGTTTAACTGGGCATTCTCTTAGGAAATGTCCCGCTTTCCCACAATACAAACATAATCGAAGAGTTCTTCTTCTCTGTCTTTCCTCGGACGTCAGAGGGCCTCGGACTATGCCTATCTGCATGGGTTCACTGTCTTCCGTGGCTTTTTCTGGGGCACTCTTTTTCTCCTTCAGAGCAACATACCGATACTCATGCTTCCCTTTCTCTTTCTTTCGTTCATGCAATCTATGGTCTATCTTCACTACCAAATCTATGAGAGCGGTACAGGAGGTAGGAAGATCGACTATCTGGGACAAGGCGTCTTTCAATTCCTCCCGCAACCCCCTGTAGAACATGGTACTTCGTTTTTCCTCCGGCCAGTCGGACTCAATCACCAACCGGCGGAATTTGGTAATATAGGCCACCAGATCCTGAGTACCCTGTTTCAATTCTAACAATTCTGTATCGGCAGAATGTGTATACATGTGTCGAGCGAAGAGTTTACGAAATTCCCGTCGAAATGCTGCATAATTATGTAGCAGGGGGTCATCTCTGTCTACTAAGGGAATAGCCCAATCAGCCGCAGAACCACTGAGGTAAGATATTACAAAAGCTACCTTAGCCTGATCAGAGGGAAAACATTGAGCCTTGCAGGAGAAGTGTAGTTGGCATTGACTAAGGAAAGCCGCGCATCGCGCTGTTTCTCCTGCAAAACGCTCAGGGGGTGCCAGAGGTATCGAATGTGGAGTGGTCACCTGCACAACCGATGTCCCTCCTCCTGTAGCACCAGAAGTATGTTGTCTCTGCAGGGTGTCCATTCTGGCCATCAATGTCTGAGTCTCAACCTGCAGATTACCCAACATACCTGCCACATCCGCCAACGTGACCGCTTCGAGATCCATGACGCTCAGGCAGAACTAACCTCTTGGGCTTCACGTTCTGTAAAGGATACACGACGATTCTGCAGGAGCGTCAGGAATCCGAAGTATAATCCACAGCCTTCCCCTGCAGCCTTCCGACTCTATCAAGCACTAGAGCACAGGAGGCAAGCCAGGGGAAAACAGGGAGACAAAACAAGGAAAGGTTGGGGTAACAATTGGGTGTTGAGGGTCTTCAGACTGGTCGTCTCAACCTTCTTGTGGGCTTGGCAATCAAGAGAGACTGTAATGCAAAGAGTTATATTCTTAAATCTGAAGAGGACAATCACATTCCCAATTACACAACATAACCTTGCATACCTAGCTGATTGTATGGTAATGTCCCTGAATGGATATGGGAGAACCTCTGGAAATGGATATAACTGGAGCTGCAGTGAAGAAGACAAAACCCTCATAAGTCTAATGACTCTATGTATACTTGTGTTATGAGCAACTAACAATATATCCTGCTCACTCTGATCTTCTGTCTTAACTGCCACGAAGCACACCCCAAAGGTTTGTTTGAATACAAGAACTCGGTTGCCAATATCCTTGATAGTGGGAACAACATCTACAATAAACAAAACAGGGAATCAAACACTTCAATACAGTCTTCCTGATACCAATTACAATGTGCAGCGCAATAATGCGCTGTTACCGTGATTCTGGAACATGTAGCTGTAGCCCAATCCTCACTGGTCCACGCAAGATACCAAGTCCAAATAGGTGAAATATATCACAAGAGCTGAATGACCCCAAGGAAATGGTGTCAGAAGGGATGGGCAGGGGTAAAGAAAGGCCCTAACTGACTAAGGTAAGAGCACCGGTAACAACCCGGCCGCCAGCGGAGAAGAACCCGGCTGGCAGCGGAGCACCCCGGTGTAGGAGAAAAAAGGAGGGGTGAAGGTTTGCCCGGCCTGTCAGCGGAGACAAACCCGGCTGACAAGCGGAGCGGAAATGAGGCCAACAGCAGAGAGAGGATGCCCGGCTCGTCAGCGGAGCACAAGCCCGGCTGACAAACGGAGCAGTACTGAGGCCAATGGTAGGGAGAGGAATCCCGCCGGATGGCGGAGATAAACCCGGCCGCCGGGCGGGACACCAGAACACTGGAAAGGCAGTGAAATCGGGAAACGACACGGAACGTGTCAAAATACACAAGTGCGGTGGTAATGCACTTGGCAAACAAGAGAGACGGGCTGCGGAGGTTAACAAACGAACCAACGGAGCCGAGGACACTCTCGATCCGGAAGAATGCCAGGACGTAGGAAACGGAAGTCAGGCACAGGAAGTCAGGCAGCAAACGAACCCAACGGAGCTAGACGCAAGAACGTGAAGCGTCGCTCCCTGGGTCAAGGAAACCTAAATAGTGCACAATTAAAGGGACAGCGCACTGGGAGGGGGCTTGAGGCATGACAGATGAGAAGGGCAGGGAGGGGGAATGTGGGAGAAGTAAAGGGTTGAGAGAAGAGGGAAAGAACCGGAGAGTGAGATCAGAGAAGAGAAGAGAATGGTGGGAGGAGAGGTGAGTAAAAACAGCACTGAAAAGAGACATAAAGAAGAGGAAGTATAAGAAGGGTGGAGAACAGTGAGAGTGAGAGAAATGTAGAGAGGAAGTAGGTGAGAGCAGAAGGAACAGAAGAGCAGTGAAGAGAGGAGGAAGGATACATGAATAGGAGAGAGAAGGAGGGGTGACTGTGGAATGAGATGGAGAGGGGAGAGAGCTCCTTACAGATATGAGCAGAGTGATGATTGGGGCAAGGGAAGGAGATATAAGAGGCTGATGAAGAAGGAGCCAGAGGGGGAGCAGAGGAGGAAACAGGAAGTTTTGGTAACCCACAATGAAGAGAAGTGTTTGACAGAGAGGAGAGGAAAAGGGTTACTTACCCTGCATATAGAAGTAAGTGATGGTATATCCAGGCACTAGGAAAGACAAAAAAAAACATTATTCGCTTACTGACGTGTACCCCACTTAAACCCCCTTCACCCCCCATGGCAATGAAGCCTAGGGTGAAATTTTCAATCAACAGTTCAAGCACAAATTCTGTATTTTACTCCGGCCACAACTCATTCACTTCAACTGCCAATCACTGTTTCCAAAAGGATATTCATTTCAGAAGTTTAAAATTTCTGGCATTTGCAAGTTTGAGACAGACAGTCATATGAACACCCCAAGTTCTCATCCCACTGGGACAGGCTCAGAGAGTCAATGCACAATACACCCTACACAATAAACCCTACACAATAAACTCTACACAATATACCCTACACAATATACCCTATGAAATATACCCTACCCAATATACCCTATGCAATATACCCTACACAATAAACCCTACACAATATATACTCTACGCAATATACCCTACACAATATACCCTACGCAATATACCCTACACAATATACCCTACACAATGTACCCTACAAAATATACCCTACATAATCTACCCTATACAATATACCCTATGCAATATACCCTACACAATATACCCTACACAATATACCCTATGCAATATACCCTACACAATATACCCTACACAATATACCCTACATAATATACCCTATACAATATACCCTATGCAATATACCCTACACAATATACCCTACACAATATACCCTACATAATATACCCTATACAATATACCCTATGCAATATACCCTACACAATATACCCTACACAATATACCCTACATAATATATCCTACACAATATACTCTACACAATAAACGCAACACAATATACCCTACACAATAAACCCAACACAATAAACCCTACACAATATACCCTATGCAATATACACTACACAATATACCCTACACAATATACCTTACATAATATACCCTATACAATATACCCTATGCAATATACCCTACACAATATACCCTACACAATATACCCTACATAATATACCCTATACAATATACCCTATGCAATATACCCTACACAATACACCCTACACAATATACCCTATACAATATACCAGACACAATATACCCTACACAATATACCCTACATAATATACTATGCCCTATACAATATACCCTATGCAAAATACCCTACACACTATACCCTACACAATATACCCTATACATTATACCCTACGCAATATACCCTACACAATATACCCTACATAATATACCCTATACAGTATACCCTATGCAATATACCCTACACAATATACCCTACACAATATACCCTATGAAATATACCCTACACAATATACCCTACATAATACACCTTATACAATATGCCCTATGCAATATACCCTACACAATATACCCCACATAATATACCCTATACAATATACCCTATGAAATATACCCTACACAATATACCCTACACAATATACCCTACACAATAAACCCAACACAATATACCCTACACAATATACCCTATGCAATATACCCTACACAATATACCCTACACAATATACCCTACACAATATACCCTATGAAATATACCCTACACAATATACCCTACACAATATACCCTACATAATATACCCTACACAATATACCCTACACAATATACCCTACACAATATACCCTATACAATATACCCTACGCAATATACCCTACACAATATACCCTACACAATATACCCTACAGCAACAGAGGATTTCCCGTTCATTTACATTCATTTTTTGCAACATCTCAATCAATCAATAAATGAATCAAACGGTGCTTATATAGCTCGACTTATCACCCGTGAGGGTATCCAGGCGCTTTGCTGAGGGTCTCAGTCAGAGAGCCAGGTCCTGAGTCTCTTCCTGAATCCTCAGTTATGTGCGGGTGTTTGCTGTCTCCATCCAGGGACATTCTCCTGACCCCTGCCCCTGGTCCGGTGCACCTGGTGCCACCAGGATCGTAGCTTGGTCAGTGAGATTCAGGGGTGGGGGGGGGAATCTCAAATTGTCTGGACACCTGGGACTGATGTAGCTTAACAAGCCTGCTACTGTCAATGTTTGTAAAGGCCAACAAAGTAGTCAACTTGAATCCATTCGAGAAGTACTTCTACGGTTGCAAATGTACTCTTACTAGTTTTTTGGCAACTAATCACTAAATATATATTTATTATTACCCAGCGACGGTTCCCACTGTGTAGTTATAGTTAGGTCAGCATTTCCTAGGAAACGCCTTTTTTGTTTTCCTAATAACTTTGGCGCCATTTGATGAATCGCCACGAAACATTTAAAAACGTTTCTCTTTTTTTGCCTTCTATATGCTCGGAAAGTTTCGGGTTCATCCGTCAAGTGGGAGCTGAGAAAAAAGGGGGGGGCCCAAAATGCAAAATCCTAGTGCATTTTCCATGGACTTTTTTAAGAAGCACTACATCATCAAAATCTGCTGAACAGAACACGAAATGTGGCATAAAGTGAGACCTTGGTCCAGAAAGAGTGTGCTTGCTGGTTTGGTATAAATCTGTTCAGTAGTTTTGGAGATATTAAACTCCCAGAAAATGTGTACATCTCAATCCTTGGGTTTGAGGACTCTTGTGAGAATCTCTTGAACCCAGTTTAAAAAAATGGAGCCTTCTAATTGGCCAAGGACTTTTTTTTACCCTTGGGCCAACTTGCTTGGAGCCAGGGTCTGATTGACTGCCAAAACATGAAGAAAAATGTTACTGGTCGTCATAACAGGACTCCGTCCTGGGAAACATCCTTTACGACGCAACTTTTACCACGCAGTGCCTTTACATCGCATGTTTTTACCGCAAGTCATTACAACGAATTGCACTGGGGGGCGCTCTAGGATAGGTAATAGTTTAATTTACTATCCAACACCTTCCCTACTATCCACGGGGACTGGAGTTGGAATAGTAAATTAAACTATTCACTATCCAGCAGCCCCCAACGCAAGTCGTTGTAACGAATTGCGTTGAAAAACCTGCGTTGTAAAGGCATGAGTGGTAAAAGCATGCGTTGTAACAATGTACATCCCTCAGTCCTGCAATTCATAAAACAAACAGAAATATTAGGGGACAGGGTAGGGATACCTTGCCCCCTAACCCTTGTAGTGGGGAGTCCCACAGCCCCCAGCTCAAAAAAGTTTAAAATTGGGCATTTTTTCACGATCCTTCTGGAGTCCTGCTGGAACTCAGGAAACAAAAAGGCGCACCACTAGTTTTTGTATTAATATTTGGGGAAGGGGCCTCAACGGGGACCCTGCCCGAGCCCATTCTGGGACCGGGGACACCACCCCTGGGGCCGACTTTTAGCCCCTTCCGCGCTGATGATGGAACCGCTCCGTCATCAGCCGCGGTAGAGCTGTGCTGATGACGGAGCGGTTCCGTCATGGCCCGCTCGACGCGCCTGCGCGGCACTATTTTCGCGCCTGCACGGCGCGTTCTATTGAGCGGGCGGGGCCATGACGGAACCGCTCCGTCATGAGCACAGCTCAACCGAGGCTGGTTCCGTCACCAGCATGGGCGTGCCGCGCGGCCCCCCCGCCCCCTCAGCGCTGCTGCGGAATAGCCGCCGCAGCGAAGATGTTAGAAGAGGCAAAGTGGGCGCGCAACCCCCCCTCTCCAAGCCTTAAAGGGCCCCAGGGACCCTATCCACCTGGGGCTAAAGAAAACTTTAAAGGGAGGGGGATTGCACATCCCTCTCTCTGAGATTCTTAAGTCGCCAGAGACCCTCTCACCCAGTGCTAACTAACAGACTGTGTCCCAGGGAAACCACCCCTGGGACACAATAGTTCCTTCCCCGCACCAGCATGGGCAGGGAAACATGTTTGCTCTCACTTGGCGGGAGATTTAAAAACGCTCTTCCGGGTGGAAACAGACTTCTGTGTCCCTGCCGCACAGGAAGCCAAACGACACAGGGAAAGGGGTCCCCGGAGCCACTTAAGGCTTGGGCGGTGGGGCCATGTACCTCTTCCCCTATTATTAGTTGTTGGCCCCGGAGGATAGGGTCCCCAGACCCCATTTGAGCTCAGGGAAGGAGGGCACACACCTAATCCCCTAATATACATATGTTTGGTCTCTTAAGGCTTGTGGAGGGGGTTTGAATGGCCCTCTCCCTTGTAATTATACTTTGGCCCTGGGGATGGGGGCAACCGATGCCCATTTGGGCTATGGAGGGGTGCACGTCAGCAAAGTAATAGGGCAAGCCGGGCCAGAGTTGAGCCAGAGCTGAGCAGATTAGATCACAGAATATATAAACATTTATTTAAAGTAATAGATTTTAAACAACACAATGAAGATGTCACTAGTGAACTAAGAGGCAAGTCAGTAGCCATGTAAACCCTAACAGGGCTTAGACATTTGAGCAACATTAGAGCCTAATAAATCAAACACAGCAGATGCTTTTACAGCACACATTCTGAACTCAAGTATTTAGAAGTGTTCTCATGGGACAATAAAGAAAATGGAGGCTATGTGAAATAAGAAGTTTGCCTGGGATGTGTTGATTTTGATTAGGGGTGGGCGGAATTTGCGTAATCGCATTACGCAAATCTCCGCGAAACGGTAAAAAATCACGCAGAATTGCTTTTTCGTGATGCTCTTTTACTGTTCGCCATCGCTTTTTTGCGTGCTCGGGGGAAATATCTCGCGAACACGCATTTTAAGAACGCGAACAAGCAAAAATTTTGCAAGTCGCAGAATGCAGAATTTTGGGCATTTTCTCGTTCTCCGCGGAATGCGAAATTACCCTAATTGCACAAATTCCGCGAGCTTAACGGAATTTACTGGCCAGGCCTAATTTTGATTCCAGATTATCTGGTTTCACACTTTGCAATTCAGCCCCCATGCATATGTCTCTGTCCCTCTGTCTCGCTGTCTTTCTCCTGTTTTACATCACAGTTCACTTTTCTGTCTTCTATTCTTGGCACAAGATGAGAAAAACTGACACAGACATAGCAGACCCGACCCAAGGACCCCAGACCCAACAGACAAGGTCAGAGTGCATTTGCTTGGAGGGGTGGGGTTGGTGTCACACCACAAACACCCCCTGAAGCTACGCCCCTGGTGGTCACCCTTCTATCAGAGGCCGACTCCGTCCAGGACTAGAAGGGTGGGCTTCCAGGCTGTTTTCGGCTGCAAAGCGACGATAATTTCATCGTCCTATTAGCAAGCTCTCGCTAACATCAGTTAGCGACAGCTTTTAGGTGATAGCGAGCGGTTTGGGGCCCGCTTTGCATGTCAGCAATATTTATCGCTAATGACATGCAAAGAGAGCGTACCCAACCTGTTAGTGACTGAAAGCAGTCGCTAACATCGCTATTGCCTATTATCAACGCAGGCGTAGTGATTAAAGAATTTGCGCTAAGCGTGAATATCGCTGAAAACTAACGCCTGCTCAGACCACTTCTTGAACTGTATATCCAATGAGAGTTGGATATTCAGGTTAAGACCCTATTGACATTAATGCATGAATATCGCTGGATTCCCAGCGATATTCACGCATTTCGCCGCTATCGCGGATATTTTATCGCATTGGAGATAAACATTGCTAATAGCACGTTATCTCTGCGATAAAATCCGGCGATGCGCAGTGATAAAAAAATGTCTCTTAGCTTATTTAGCGATGAATATCGCTAGTTGTTGATAATATGCCCCATGTTCCTTAGACATTAGGAAGGAGGAAGGTTCAAGTGAGTAGATGTAGGAAGGGGGAGTCTCTAGTTGGCGCAGTGCAACACTGGCGACAAGCAGGGACTCTCTCTTCCCCGTCAGGGCTGAGGGCTACCTTCAAGACAACCTCTGCTTACCCTCTAGGTAGTGTGGCTTAAGCAGTCTTAGGCTAATCTCTGGGGCATATAGGGTTAAACATTTGCAATATCACACCATCACAACCAACCCACCACACAATGACACCAAACTGTATTTGTAAAAATATATGTTCTTTATATAAATTTCAAGCAGGCTTGTAAATACAGTCTTGGTTACTTCAAATGCAGGTTCCAGTTACTCTTTATGAAAAGGCACAGTTCTTGAATAAATGCGGTCTTTTGGGCCTTCTGCCCAGCTTTTAGAAAGGTTCCAGTGTCTTATAGCGCTTCAAGGCGCTTCCCGCTGTCTCCGCTCTAGAAATGAGTCACCCTTCGGGGCTCGACTCGGGGAGAGGGGGCCGCGGGCCTCAGGGAGCGTCAGGCGGGGCCTCGGGGGCCAAGAGCAGAGCGAGCCTCTGACTCTGGGGCGGCTCGTGCTGCAAAGCAAACAGCAGCGGTGAGGCTCCCGGGGTGCCCGAGATCAGACAGCGCGGTGCGAGCTCAGATTGCAGGACGCTCGCACCGCGGAGGGGCAAAGACAGTACCTTTCACTTCTTGTGGTGATCTTCGAAGAGGACGGCGGAAGGGGGAGCTGTCCCACGTCGCGTTGCTTCCTTGGCGGGCGAGGCGAGCGGCGGCTCGAGGCAGCAGGTCACGGGTCACCCGGGGGCGGCGGTGCTCGATGGGGGCTCAGGTCCTTTTTACTCCGTCTTCTCTTTTGTCCTGACGGCGGCGGCTGGGTGTGGCGCAGTGGCAGTACGGTCCCCAAGTGCGGGACGTACCCAGCCAAAGTGCCGGTCGCGGTGATGTCCCTTCAGCGGGGCAGCAGGCAGGACGCTGATAGCGGGGGAGGACAGAAGGGCGGCAGTCCGTCTTTGCGGGGGAGTCTATGGCGCTGGAGCCCTGTAGACCTCGATGCTTGGACCGGACGGGTCCTCCGTTACTTTGTTCGTGTGGGGCAGAAGGCAGACGCCGTCACGATGCTCGGGCCAGCGAAGGCTGGGCCTCACGGTGCTAGGGCGACTGGCTGACCCCACGGTCACGGTGTGCAGGGGGATGGATGCCCTCGTCCTCCTCAATCAGCGCTGCAGCGATAAGCAGCACACACAGCAGATGCCTTGGTCAGGGGTTAGCGCTCACTGTTCCTGGAGCGCTGGTCAGGGGGCAAGTTCAACAGCAAGCCCTTGGAGATCTTTCAGCAGAGTTTGGCACAAAGTTCAAAATAAAAGCAAAAGTCTCTTGTAGTCTTTTCTCTTCCTCTCCTTTGGCAGCAAGGCACCAGACACAGGCCAGAGTCAGTACTCCTCCTTGTAGTCCTTCCAGGTCCTTCTCTTCGGGCAGAGTGTCTTCTGTAGCACAAACAGGATCTAATTTACAAGGAGCAGGGCTCCTTCTTTTATACCCAGTTTCTTTTGTTCTAGCAAGCCAGGGGGGCCTCTGCATAACTGCTCCAGTCTCTGAGCACTTGTTGTGGGTACTTCTGGCTTCTGCATTCAGTGTGAGGGCAGGCACATCAGCCGCTCCCCAGGGGGGCGGAGCCGGCATTGTGAAGGCAGGGGCAGCTTGAGCACCTGGTTGACAGGCTTCGGTCCTTCCTGGGCCAGGTGCAGGCTGAGTCATCAGTCGCTCCCCAGGAGGGCGGAGCCAGCATTGTGGAGGCAGGGGCACAGCCTGATGCATCATTCAGGGGAAACTCCCACCACCCACTAAGGGGTCATCCTGCTAATCACTACCTGTCAACTCACAGCCCTGTCACTCACACACACCAGACAGTCAGATCCACATCCAAGCAGAGGCGGGCTGAAATGGTGAGGCCAGCAAATGCTAACTTTCTAAAAGTAGCATTTGCAAACACAGGAAATTAAAATAAACTTTACTAAAAGAAGTATTTTATTATTCTGAGTTCAGGCATACTAAACATTAATTTCTACCATGTTCCCTGAGCTTGCTGGGATTATAGAGTGTAATAATTCCAGCAGCCCAACTGGCCTAAAGGGAACTGGTAGCCTTACAATAGTGAAAAACGAATTTGGTAGTAATTCACTATTAGGACATGCCACACACATCAGGGCATGTCCTACCTTACACTTACAATGCACCCTGCCCTCAGGCCTACCATAGGGGTGACTAATATGAAGTTAAGGGAAGGTTTTAGGGGCTGGCAAGTGTGTGCACTTGCCCAGCCAGTGTGACAGTACCAGACTGCACGTAGGTTCTGCAATGGCAGACCCTAGACACATTTTAAGGCTGCTTCTGTGGGTGGCGCAACCAGCGCTGCAGGCCCACTAGCAGGGTTGGCATTCACAAGCCCTGGCACTCCTGGTGCACTTTACTAGGGACTAACAGTAAATCCAATAAACCAATCATGGACATCAATCACAGGTACACTTTACAGTAGGGAGCACTTGCACTGCGGCACGGGTTGGCCGTGGCGCAGTGCCCTGAGTAGCAGACACCAGCAAAACATTTGAGGCACAACAGCAAAAAGTGGAAGGGAAACTCACGCCAAGGTGCCAGGTCTAACACGTGTCCCCTCCAGCTGAAATGTGGGGGGAACTACCCTTCCCCAGGGAGTTCCTCATCACTAAGGCGGAAAAATCTGGACAGACCATCAGCGTTGGCGTGATCTGTGCCAGGGCGGTGTTCCACCGTGAAGTCCATACCCTGTAGGGAGATGGACCACCTCAACAGTTTTGGGTTCTCACCCCTCATTTGCATCAACCATCTGAGGGGCCTGTGGTCTGTCTGAACCCGGAAGTGAGACCCAAACAAGTAGGGTCTTAGCTTCTTCAGTGCCCAGACCACAGCAAATGCTTCTCGCTCTATTGCACTCCACCTACTTTCCCGTGGAAGTAACCTCCTACTGATGAAGGCTACGGGTTGGTCCCAGCCCTCCTCAGTCATCTGTGAGAGAACAGCCCCTACACCATGCTCTGAAGCGTCGGTTTGCACTATGAATTCCTTGGAGAAATCAGGAGCCAGGAGCACGGGCGCCGTGCACATGGCAGTCTTCAGGGTGTCAAAAGCCTTCTGACAGGTGTCAGTCCAAATCACATTCCTGGGCTGCTTCTTAGAAGTCAGCTCTGTCAAGGGGGTCACAATAGTGCCATAGCCCTTGACAAACCTCCTGTAATACCCAGTGAGCCCCAGGAAGGCTCTCACTGCAGTCTGGGTCTTGGGGGGTTCCCAAGCCAGGATGGTCTCAATTTTGGGTTGCAAGGGTGCCACCTTGCCACTCCCCACTTGGTGTCCCAAGTACACCACTGAACCCTGCCCAATCTGGCACTTGCTTGCCTTGATTGTGAGGCCTGCCTTGCGCAGCGCCATCAACACTTCCCAGAGGTGCCGCAGGTGTTCTGGCCAGGTGCCACTGAACACTGCGATGTCATCCAGGTAGGCGGCACTGAACTCATCCAGCCCAACCAACACCTGGTTGACCAACCTCTGAAAGGTGGCAGGGGCATTCTTCATCCCAAATGGCATAACCCGGAACTGGAAATGCCCATCTGGTGTGGAGAATGCTGACCTCTCCTTTGCCCCATCGGTCAAGGCGATCTGCCAGTACCCAGACGTTAAATCAAACGTGCTGAGGAACCGGGCAGCCCCTAGCCGATCAATGAGCTCATCAGCTCTGGGGATAGGGTGCGCGTCAGTCTTGGTGACTGAATTGAGTCCTCTGTAGTCCACACAGAACCGGAGTTCAGGTGTGGCTCCCGGCGCAGCAGCCTTTGGGACCAAGACCACGGGGCTGGACCAAGGACTGCTGGAAGACTCAACCACCCTAAGAGCAAGCATCTTGGAGACCTCCTCCTTGATGCAGGCCCTGACCCTGTCAGTTACCCTGTAAGCCTTATGCTTCACAGGTAAGCTGTCTCCTGTGTCCACATCATGGACGCACCAATCTGTGACACTAGGAACCAGGGAGAACAGATCTGGAAACTGCCCCAGCAATTGGCGGCAGTCTTCCTGTTGCTCAGGGGTCAGGGTGGGTGAGAGGTTAACTCCATCCACTGACCCATCTTTCTCACAGGCCACTAAGAGGTCAGGAAGAGGCTCAGACTCCTCTTCCATTCCATCATCAGTGGCCAACAGCATGCCCACTTCGGACCTTTTCAAGTGGGGCTTGAGGCGGTTGACATGTAAGACCCTTAAAGGATTCCTGGGCGTCTTCATGTCCACCAAGTATGTCACTGAGCTCTTGCGCTCCACAACCTCAAATGGGCCTGTCCACTTATCCTGAAGTGCACAGGGTTCCACTGGGGCCAAGACATACACCTCTTGACCAGGCTGAAGCTCTACCAGAGTGGCATTCTGGTCGTACCACCGCTTCATCTCCTCCTGGCTAGCTTCCAGATTTGCCTCAGCAAGTTGTCTGAAGCGCCTGGTTTGGTTTCTGAAGGCCAGCATGTAGCTATATACATTCTGGGGAGGTTTCCTGGGAGATTGCTCCCAGCCTTCCTTTACCAAACTCAGTGGTCCTCTCACGGGGTGACCATACAGCAGCTCAAAGGGGCTGAACCCTAGAGACTTCTGTGGCACCTCGCGGTATGCAAAGAGCAGGCATGGTAAGAGGACGTCCCACTTACGCCTCATTGGACCTTCCAGGCCCATGATCATGCCCTTCAGGGTTCGGTTGAATCTTTCAACCAACCCATTTCCTTGGGGATGGTAAGGTGTGGTGAACTTGTAGGTTACACCACACTCTTGCCAAAGGGACTTCATATACTTGGATATAAAGTTGGTCCCCCTGTCGCTCACCACCTCTAGAGGGAATCCCACTCTGGAGAAAATTCCCATCAGTGCACGCCCCACCACGGGGGCCGTCACTGTCCTCAGAGGGATGGCTTCAGGGTACCGGGTGGCATGATCCACCAAGACCAGGATGAACCTGTTGCCCATGGCTGTCTTGGGGTCCAGAGGCCCAACAATGTCAATACCCACTCGTTGGAATGGCGTACTGACCACAGGGAAGGGTTGGAGGGGAGCCTTGTTCTTCCCTCCGCTCTTCCCACTTGCCTGGCAAGTTGGACAGGTCCTACAATGAGCATCTGAGCTCTTGTGCATTTGGGGCCAGTAGAAGTGGGTGACAAGCCTGTCATAGGTCTTGTCCATCCCCAAATGTCCTGCTAAAGGCACATCATGAGCCAGTCCCAGTAGGAAGGCTCTGAACTTCTGGGGTACCACCAGCACACGGGCTGACCCAGGTTCAGCAGCCTTAGGCTCTGAGTACAGGAGGTCATTCTCCCAGTACACATAATGTGTTTTGGCCTGAACACCATTGGCCTGGTCTGCAGCCTGCTGCCGCATACCCACGAGAGAAGGGCATTCTTTCTGCTCCCTGCAGAATTCCTCCCTGGAGGGGCCTCCTTCTTGCTGCCAATGGGTCAGCTCAGGCAGGTCCCCCAGTTCGGCAATCTGTTCCCCAGTAGGCTCCAGGGCATCCCCCTCAAGGTCTGCTTCCTCCTGGACCGTGGGAACTTCAGGGGCCGGTTTCCCGCGCACCCTGCGCCTTCTCCCTAAGGCCGGTTCCTGGGCCTCTCTCTCAGGCCCCAGGACCTCTTGATCACCCCTACTGGCTGCCATTGACCGGGTGGTCACGCACGCCCAGTCAGGTAGACCCACCATCTTCAGGTGAGTCGTTTTCTCCACCTTTTCCCAAGGGGAGTCCTCCAAGTCATTCCCTAGCAAACAGTCAACAGGCATGGCTTTCCTCACACAGACCTGCAGAGTACCAGAGACCCCCCCCCCACTCGAAGGGAACTTGAGCCATCGGACACTGACTCTCTGAATTGTCAGCGTTGACAACCCTACAGTAGGCATGGGGTACAACCTGCTCTTGAGACACCAGGTGATGCCTCACTGCAGTCACACTGGCTCCTGTGTCTCTAAGAGCCTCAGCTTTCTTACCATTGATGGTAACCACCTGCCCATATTTTTTAGTGTTAGAGGGCAGGTAGCTTGTAGGGACCATCTCACTGTCTCCTAGTGAGACTAGGGTCATCTGAACAGGATCTCCACCCCCCGGGACCATCACTTCTTCTCCTAAGTGAACACTGGTCACTTGTCGGGGCGGAGCACCAGTGGGTGCTGGTTTTCCAAACAGGCGACACTTGGGGTCACTGGCTATGTGCCCCGGGTCACCACATTTGTAACAATTGAAGGGCCCCTTTGGAACAGGTCTACCTGTCGGGGCCCCATTCTGCTTTGGGGGTGGGGGAGGCTGAGAACCTTTCTGCTGGTCCCCTTGGGGATTACTTTGGGGGCCTTTCTGGAACCCTTTCTGTTTTCCCTTGTCCCCCCCACTCTTCTGCTGGGGACCCTGCCCACCCTTGGCGGAGTCTCCCACTGGACCCTTGTGGACCCTGGTGCTGAGCCAGCGGTCCGCCTCCTCAGCAAGCTTCCTCGGGTTGGACAACTTGCTATCAATCAGGTGCTGGCGTAACTCAGGAAAACATTGTTCAGACAAGTGCTCCCATGCAATTAAATCAAAGAGACCCTGAAAATCATTCACTTTGTTACCCTTCACCCAACCATCCAGTGCTCTGCAAAAAAAAGTCACAAACTCCACATACGTATTCCCAGGCCGCTTATTACACCCCCTAAACTTCTGCCTATACATTTCAGGGGTAAGCCCATACCTGGTCATTAAAGCTTCTTTCATATGGGGATAGGATCTCTGGTCTTCAGTGGGCAAATCTAGCAGGGTGTCCCGCCCTTCGCTAAGGAACCTTCCCCATAACCCCGCTCCCCAATCCCTCTCAGGGACCCGGTGGGAAAGCATGGCTACCTCATATGCCCTAAACCACTGTCCTATGTCATCCCCCTTAAAGAACTCTTTAACTACATCTTTGGGGATGTGCACTCTTGACTCTACCTGCACCGGCATTGCGCTGCCACCAGAGGGAGGATGATCCAAGGTTTTCTCTTTTAGACTCATCTCCCTCATCTTCACATCATACTCCAACTGGAGTTTTCGCTCTTCCAGAGCCATCCTTTTGCTTTCAAGCTCCATTTGGCCCTTTAAATTCAATTCTGCCAGCTTCATCTCATGATCCCTGGTTGCCTGTCTGTCTGCCAGCTCCTCTGGCGACAGGCCTCTGCCAAAGCTAATGACGCTGTCTGGTTTTTCCAGACCCACAGGATCCACAGGTGCACCCTGATCCTCAGGTGCCTTCCTAGATTCCATCCAGGCCTTCAGGGCTTTGTAGAACTCAGGTTTGTTTTTGCACCCTGCGTGTGGAACTTTGAGTTTCCTGCAAAAAAAACTCAGTTGCTTCTTTGTGTAGTCATCCAGCTTTGATGCATCCCATTCTAGCTCCTGCGCACCAGAGGCTATGGACTCTCCTCCATCAATGCTGTTTGTGCCAGGCATGCTTGCAACACTTAGGGATCTTCTTCTTTAGCAAAATTAAGAATCAAAAAGTCTGTGGCTAAGATACTGGACTGTAATCACTATGCAATGGTCAGTAGCTAAGGTAAAACACTGTAAATGTAAATTCGCGAATCCCACCGCTGCCACCAATGTAGGAAGGGGGAGTCTCTAGTTGGCGCAGTGCAACACTGGCGACAAGCAGGGACTCTCTCTTCCCCGTCAGGGCTGAGGGCTACCTTCAAGACAACCTCTGCTTACCCTCTAGGTAGTGTGGCTTAAGCAGTCTTAGGCTAATCTCTGGGGCATATAGGGTTAAACATTTGCAATATCACACCATCACAACCAACCCACCACACAATGACACCAAACTGTATTTGTAAAAATATATGTTCTTTATATAAATTTCAAGCAGGCTTGTAAATACAGTCTTGGTTACTTCAAATGCAGGTTCCAGTTACTCTTTATGAAAAGGCACAGTTCTTGAATAAATGCGGTCTTTTGGGCCTTCTGCCCAGCTTTTAGAAAGGTTCCAGTGTCTTATAGCGCTTCAAGGCGCTTCCCGCTGTCTCCGCTCTAGAAATGAGTCACCCTTCGGGGCTCGACTCGGGGAGAGGGGGCCGCGGGCCTCAGGGAGCATCAGGCGGGGCCTCGGGGGCCAAGAGCAGAGCGAGCCTCTGACTCTGGGGCGGCTCGTGCTGCAAAGCAAACAGCAGCGGTGAGGCTCCCGGGGTGCCCGAGATCAGACAGCGCGGTGCGAGCTCAGATTGCAGGACGCTCGCACCGCGGAGGGGCAAAGACAGTACCTTTCACTTCTTGTGGTGATCTTCGAAGAGGACGGCGGAAGGGGGAGCTGTCCCACGTCGCGTTGCTTCCTTGGCGGGCGAGGCGAGCGGCGGCTCGAGGCAGCAGGTCACGGGTCACCCGGGGGCGGCGGTGCTCGATGGGGGCTCAGGTCCTTTTTACTCCGTCTTCTCTTTTGTCCTGACGGCGGCGGCTGGGTGTGGCGCAGTGGCAGTACGGTCCCCAAGTGCGGGACGTACCCAGCCAAAGTGCCGGTCGCGGTGATGTCCCTTCAGCGGGGCAGCAGGCAGGACGCTGATAGCGGGGGAGGACAGAAGGGCGGCAGTCCGTCTTTGCGGGGGCGTCTACGGCGCTGGGGCCCAGTAGACCTCGATGCTTGGACCGGACGGGTCCTCCGTTACTTTGTTCGTGTGGGGCAGAGGGCAGACGCCGTCACGATGCTCGGGCCAGCGGCGGCTGGGCCTCACGGTGCTAGGGCGACTGGCTGACCCCACGGTCACGGTGTGCAGGGGGATGGATGCCCTCGTCCTCCTCAATCAGCGCTGCAGCGATAAGCAGCACACACAGCAGATGCCTTGGTCAGGGGTTAGCGCTCACTGTTCCTGGAGCGCTGGTCAGGGGGCAAGTTCAACAGCAAGCCCTTGGAGATCTTTCAGCAGAGTTTGGCACAAAGTTCAAAATAAAAGCAAAAGTCTCTTGTAGTCTTTTCTCTTCCTCTCCTTTGGCAGCAAGGCACCAGACACAGGCCAGAGTCAGTACTCCTCCTTGTAGTCCTTCCAGGTCCTTCTCTTCGGGCAGAGTGTCTTCTGTAGCACAAACAGGATCTAATTTACAAGGAGCAGGGCTCCTTCTTTTATACCCAGTTTCTTTTGTTCTAGCAAGCCAGGGGGGCCTCTGCATAACTGCTCCAGTCTCTAAGCACTTGTTGTGGGTACTTCTGGCTTCTGCATTCAGTGTGAGGGCAGGCACATCAGCCGCTCCCCAGGGGGGCGGAGCCGGCATTGTGAAGGCAGGGGCAGCTTGAGCACCTGGTTGACAGGCTTCGGTCCTTCCTGGGCCAGGTGCAGGCTGAGTCATCAGTCGCTCCCCAGGAGGGCGGAGCCAGCATTGTGGAGGCAGGGGCACAGCCTGATGCATCATTCAGGGGAAACTCCCACCACCCACTAAGGGGTCATCCTGCTAATCACTACCTGTCAACTCACAGCCCTGTCACTCACACACACCAGACAGTCAGATCCACATCCAAGCAGAGGCGGGCTGAAATGGTGAGGCCAGCAAATGCTAACTTTCTAAAAGTAGCATTTGCAAACACAGGATATTAAAATAAACTTTACTAAAAGAAGTATTTTATTATTCTGAGTTCAGGCATACTAAACATTAATTTCTACCATGTTCCCTGAGCTTGCTGGGATTATAGAGTGTAATAATTCCAGCAGCCCAACTGGCCTAAAGGGAACTGGTAGCCTTACAATAGTGAAAAACGAATTTGGTAGTAATTCACTATTAGGACATGCCACACACATCAGGGCATGTCCTACCTTACACTTACAATGCACCCTGCCCTCAGGCCTACCATAGGGGTGACTAATATGAAGTTAAGGGAAGGTTTTAGGGGCTGGCAAGTGTGTGCACTTGCCCAGCCAGTGTGACAGTACCAGACTGCACGTAGGTTCTGCAATGGCAGACCCTAGACACATTTTAAGGCTGCTTCTGTGGGTGGCGCAACCAGCGCTGCAGGCCCACTAGCAGGGTTGGCATTCACAAGCCCTTGCACTCCTGGTGCACTTTACTAGGGACTAACAGTAAATCCAATAAACCAATCATGGACATCAATCACAGGTACACTTTACAGTAGGGAGCACTTGCACTGCGGCACGGGTTGGCCGTGGCGCAGTGCCCTGAGTAGCAGACACCAGCAAAACATTTGAGGCACAACAGCAAAAAGTGGAAGGGAAACTCACGCCAAGGTGCCAGGTCTAACAGTAGAAATCCAATGAAAACTCCAGCTACAAAGAGTAAAAAATGAGGGACAGAAATACTAGCAAACAAGGGGGAATGCAATGAAAAATAAGGGAACAATGAGCTACAATGTATCCATCACTTGCAGATGCTGCCTTACATATGACTGAAACAGGAAATGACATCACAGGAAACACCCTTCTTCCACCATGGATTAGAAATCTCAGAGAGGTTTTCATATATTCACTACTAACGCGGGAAGTGCACATTGTAAGGCTTGCGCGCGAGTCCTTCCCGGAACTCATGACGTCAGTTAGGCATATGGCACAGTTTTGACAGCTTTTGTACCGTGTTGTCCTGTATTTGCCTGCTGCTGTACCCTGTTCCAACACTCAGAGACCTCACGGAACAAACCTCAAGGTGAAGACAAGGGTAATGCTAGTGCAGGTTGTGCAGCAGGAGTGCCGAAGTACACGCCAAGGGGCTTATTTATAAGAGCCCTGCTTCACTTTTGCACCATGTAAAGTGATACAGGCACGACGGAGGGCTCTCAATCAGATTTATGAAGCCAGGCAAAGCCCCGCTGTGTGCCTTTGAGTAGCCTCATAAACCTTGAGTAATCGCTGCACCACCTTACTCTGCGTCAGGGAGGTGTTCCACGGGTGTTGCAGTCGGTTTTCCCACGTAACATCCATGGATTTTGATGATGCTCAGATGTACAAAATCATGTAAACGTAGAGAAGCGCCAAATCCTTATACCTCCTGAGGTGAGGTGCGACGAGCAGAAATATCTTTATTTCTCCTAGGTATTTCCTCTTTCTATGTGTGCTGCATTTTGCAGCACACAAAGAAAGAGAAAAAACACTCTTAGGATTGTTTTTGTGCAGGAAGGTGCACCTATTCTGAGTGTTCCGCACCAAAATCTTCAGGTCCCTTTATGCATGCTTGACATGCTGAAATGTATCTGGTGGTGTGGACTGTGTGACAACTGTTGCGTGCAGTACACTCCACAACACATGCAATTGTGATCCTTGTACAATCAGGTGCATGCAGGGGTTTGCACCATCATTGTTAAAAAGCGGGCACTCCTGATGAAGGCCTAAGGAGGACGTGGAGACGTTTCGGTTGAATCTCGATGTCAGTCCCAAGATTTCTGTGCAGACCTCACTGCAGTTTGTCCGATTCTGGATGCACGTGTTACAAACCGAGACCATTTCAATTTGTAGTCGTTGCAGTGGCTGTCTCACAGCTTCCATTTCTGAAAATCTTGGGGTATACAGTGCAAGGCACCCCAGGGCTACCCAATATTTTGTAGTACATAATCAGGCAAGTTGTGCACGCGAGTCCTTATCCTCATTAATTGTTTCTGCTGATCCAATGAAGTATAAACCATATCAAATGAGCCTGTTTTCCTAAATGAAAATCAGTTCTGTGACCTAAAAAAACAATATGTGAAGTTGTCCCCACCCAGCTAATGTGAAAGAAAAAAACAAGAGAAAACCTTGTCAAACAGGTTCTTTGGCAATAAATTGAGTCACACCTGGAAAGGTACACTGATAACACATGCCAATAAAATATAGAGAGAGATTGCATCATATATATAATAGACACCTCTAAGGAAGAACAGATAATGGTCCCTTTAGTAACATTACCCCAACAGAGCTTCCCTGCTATACATTATATAATGCCTCATTTACATCCTTCTGAACAAGTGGCTTCCTACCTAGGATTTAATGCCGACCCTGCCACATGGACACTAACTTCCTGCATCTGAACCTAGAGAAGGCATTTCATATACTCTCCCCAACCTGTGGAAAAAAGGCGAGATCCCAAATCCGACCCCATGCCCCCTTTTCATGCTGCAAAGTGAAATTTAGGGGGTCATTAGGATGACGGGCGGACATTGTCCGCCCGCCATCCTGTCGGAATTCGGGACCACCCGCCATAAGGGCGGGGGTCCCTTGGGGGGTATTAGGATGTGCCCCCCACAGTGGCAGGCACATCCTGCATTTTTAGCATTGTGGCGGGCGGTGCTCTCTGCACCACCCGCCACAATGCTAAAAATGCATTTTAGCATTTGCATTAACAAAGCGGCCGGCACCGCGCGGTGCCTGCCGCTTTGTTAATGAAAATGAAGGGGGGTACCATAGGTACCCCCCGTGTGCACCCCCTACCTATACTACACTCTGGGGGCCCGCAGGGAGCCCCCAGAGTGAAGACCGCATGCCTTTCCGTGGCGGCATCGCCGCTGCCGAAAGGCACCTCGAGACAACCATCATGATATGGCTCGCGGTGTCTGATAGACACCGCCACCATGTTATGTCTTTTCCGCCCTGGCCGCAAGGCGACCGGGGCGGAATTGCGGCGGACGGAAAGACTAATATGGCGGGGGGAAAACGAGTGTTGATGTCGGGCGGATTGCCCCTGCCAGCCTGGCGGGGGCAATCCGCCCGACATAATAATGGTCCCCTAAGTGTCCAGTTTGGTTTATGGCGCCTCAGTGGGACCTGCAGCATTTTCTTTCTGGCTTTATATAGTGCAAACCCGATTAGAAGGTATTGGAGTGCTTTACATGAGCACCGGTTACATTACACAAGGACAAAGTCATTTTTGGGCCACTGGTGGAGATGGGGGGGGGGGGAAATTAAGTGATTTGCCCAGAATCACAGGATGCTGAGCAGACGCTGGGACTCAAACATGCTTTCGCTGTTCCAAAGCCTGCATCTCGGCCGGGAAGTAATAGACGGGATGGTGGGCCTACTGTACAGCGCCTTTTTGCAGTCTCAAAGGTCAAATTTGATCCTTTGCAACAGCAAACTGTCTTTTTTAAATGTACAAAACCCAAATTCAGATTCGGTAACACGTTACTGACTGGCCCTTTGGGTATCAGACTAAATACAAAATTGTTATTTGGAAGCAGTGTATAAAAGACGTCCCTTCTGCATACCAATTCCTTAAGTTATGCATGAATGTTTTGCGACCAAAATCTAGTTACAAAACATTCATATTTCACAGCCAAATCCAAATTGGTGATACTCATTCAGAAACAGGCAGGTCCAAATAGTAAATATTGACAAAACATTTCTTAAGAGCAGTGAGTAGTCCTAAGGACTAGGGGACATATTACCAAGGGTGGCGATAGGCAATTATCACCGGTTTAGGTTTTCGGCCGCTAAACGGTGATAATTCTATTGCTCTATTAGCAAGTTGTCTCTAACTGATGTTAACGACAGCTTTTAGGCAATAGCGAGCGGTTTGGGGCCCGCTTTGCATGTCAGCGATATTTATCGCTAATGACATGCAAAGTGGGCGTACCCAACCTGTTAGCGACTGAAAGCAGTCGCTAACGTCACTATCGCCAATTAGCAATGCAGGCGTAGCGATGGAAATATTCCCGCTATCGCCAAAAACCAACGCCTGCTCAGACCAGTTCTTAGCCATGTTATCCAATGGGAGGTGGATAACACGGCTAAGAGCATTTTGTCTCTAATGCGTGAATATCGCTGTATTCTCAGCGATATTCACGCATTTCGCAGCTATCGCTGGAAATTTTAGCACAATGGAGAAAAACGTTGCTAATAGCATGTTTTCTTCACTAACATATCCAGCGGTAGGCAGCGATAAGAAAATCGTCGCTAACCCTATTTAGCGATAATTATCGCTACTTGTTGGTAATATGCCCCTAGGTGTGGGTGGAACTCTGCAGAACTCCACAATCAGGAGGAATTTGGCATGTTGCAGGGAGTTTGTTTTTTTGCTGAAAAATCAGCACAGGCACCACCATACGGGGTGCCAGAGGGCGCAGGGTCTCGAGTTGATTTTGCTACCTCTCAAGTAGATTATCTACTTGAGTGACAGCTTTCTGACAGCGACCGTCTACGGTGGGGAAATTTTGCCGGCTGCCCTCCGGTGACAAAAATAGCTCTAAAGCACGCCAAATGTTGCTTGCGCTCCCCAATGCCCACTGGCGAGCCGTGCACTGCAGAATTTGGCCAGAGCTCCACGGTACATGTGTATCGCGGGTTGGCCAAGACTCCGCCAACTCTGCCGGTAGAGGGGAATTTATATTCCCACCTCTACTTAGAGCCTCTGCCTGCTCCTATAAAACTTTGAAAAATGTTTTTTTTTTTTTAAAACACATCCAGGGATGCTTTTAAAAAAAAAAAGATGTCTTTGTTTAAAAGCAATCACAGACATGGAGGTGTGTGCTGACCCTTGTAGGTAACTCTGCCTGTCACTCTAATCAATTGTGCGGCATCTCAAGTTATGACCTACCTCATGCACATTCATGAGGTTTGTCGCATTGCCTCCCACTGCAAAATGGTATTTTGTGATCCAACTTATTAAGACAGAGGTAGGTTCACAAAATACTACTGCAGTCAGCAAAAGGCTGTGTGCAAATTGCATCCACCTTTACCAAATCTATTTTAGTTCATTCATAATCGTTATTTGATGCAATTATGATTTCTTATCAGGAATCTTTGTACACCAGGCCCGCAGTCCATTAACCCTTTACTGGGGAATGTGGACCAATGTACCATTGCTGTTCAGAGGTATACGTTTACCCCAGTGGAAGGTGAGCAGAGGTACCCGGGTGCCTCCTTTGTGATACTGTGGAGGTTTCTGTAAGGAAATGCCTCTTTTTGTAGGGTCACCCCTGAGTCTTTTGACTGATGCTGCAGGTTTTTCGACTCTGAGAGTGCACTGAGGCCCGCTAATCAGACTTCAGTGCCAGTGCCCTGACCCTAAAGTGTATGTTGAATTGGCTGTACTCAAGTGCTATGCGGATGACACGCAGCTGATGATCTCTCTTGATGGTGCCCATGCAGACTCACTTGAGACCTTTCACACCTGTATGTTGGAAATGACATCCTGGTTAAATCAGAACTCATTACAATTCAATAGTGACAAAACCGACATAATGCATTGCAAAGTAGGTAAAATCACTAGAAGTCTACCCGCGGACTTCTGGCCTCTGGAGCCAGGTGAGTCATTAACCCCTGTGAAATCAGTGAGGAACCTCGGAGTCAATTTCAATGACAGTCTGAGTCTAGAGACCAATGTCAATAAGCAGGTGAGTAGCTGCTTCGCCTTAATGCGAGGACTTCGAAAGCTGCTGCCCCTCTTACCGACACTGGTCAGAGCCAGCATAGTTAGGAGCACCATTCTCAGCCGCCTGGATTACTGTAATGCTCTGCTACTGGAATCCCCTGCCTACCTGATTTCCAGACTTCAGAGCATCCAGGCGGCTGCAGCAAAACTGACACTCTCCCGTGGACGGAGATCCTCTACTACCCTCGCTTTGGCCGAGCGACACTGGCTACCTGTACACTAGAGGATCCTTTTTAAATCCCTATGCACTGTCTTTAAGGCAGTGCATGGGATGGGCCGCCGACCACTTCAAAATAAATTTAAGTGGTACAAACCCACTCGGTCCCTTCGATCCTCCTCTTCTAATCTCATCAGCATACCCAGGATCAGGAAAGCCATCTGTGGTGGCAGAGCCTTCAGCATAGCGGCAGCTCATCTGCGGAATAGACTACCTATTGACATCAGGAAAACAGATGAACTGATGGCCTTCCGAAAAAAGCTGAAACATGGCTTTTCCCTAAAATCTAACTATCCAGAATCAAAAGATATCCTTTCTGCCCCTGATGCGCAGCGTTTTTCAACTATATGTACACAGCGCCAGGATGCCCGTAGGGTTGCAGAGCGCTTTACAAATGCCATAAATAAATAAAAATAAATAAATACATGGTTAACTTACCTGTAAGCCTAATATAGTGCCCCAGGACAAGTCAGATAAAGAAGTACCCCAGGGCTTGCAGCAATTCTTGTGCCACCCTGGAGGTCACCCTAGTAAAACGAGTCCCCCAGTCCGCCACTGCAGCCTGGCAGAGCAGTCGTGCACTGCTAGCCTAATTTTGCAATTGACAGCTTTGGGAAAGCCACTACTTCCCTTGCACATCAGTGTAAGTCACCCCTCTTGCAGACCTATAAAGTCCTAAGGCAGGATGCAACATATAACACAGGCAGGGCATGTAGTTTGCATGTCCTGACAGTAAACATGTGAAAACATCGTTTTTTTACTGTCATAAGGCTTGGTTGTCCAATTGGCGAGTACAGGATTACAGGCAGACCCCTCATCCGCGCTAACTCCTGAATGGTGCGACCAAAGTGGGCACTCCAAGGTATCAAACAACTTGTTCCACTAACCCTGGCTTGTATATCAAGTCAAAAGTAATGCAACTTGTTCCAGCGGGCAGCTTCAGCAAAGCTGGCTCTTTGTTGCCCTTAACACTACTGTGCCTTACTCGGCACACGTGGGTCTCTTCCACAGGTCAGCTTTCTGTCCTCTTAGAGAGACGTGCCTACAACTCTCAGGAAGGAGAACAATGAGGTGTCACCTCCCTTCTGCAGGACGTCACTTAGGTGTTAGCCCCAAAAGGCAGGGTTCAGAGGATAAGCCGCCTTTGAAGGGCAAATGGGTGACACCTGGGAGAGAGGCACTCTACTGTTGAGGCAGACAGGCTGGAAAAGAGAGCAGGTAGTGGAACCCGCTTGTCAAACTGGTTTTTCAAGGGGCACGTAGCCTCTTGACAGCCACACCTCTGGGAAGGGGCTAAGGAGCTCTGAGTGTTGAGAGAGGGGTCTTTCCATATTGGAAGTGAAATGACTGGTGCATCCTGCCACCTTGGTGGTGATGGGATGCCGTCCTCTTAAATAGGACTCTTTTTTCAAGTACACATAATATTACCTGCTTGTACTGTAGTTGCTTCTGACCCTATATGTTTCTAGGGTAGGGTACTAGACCTGCAGATTGTATTGTTGGTAGTAAATTGTATTAGGGATTGTGTCCGCGCAGGTCTTTAAACGTATCCCTGGGACCACTTACCCACCTGTTGTTTTGTATGCATCCTGCAATAGCCTGATGGTACAAAACCCAGGAAGTGGTCATCAGGAGGGAGGGAACCTGGGTAGACCATTGGCTAAAAACAGCTTCCTGCCCTCAGGGCATTTTCTGAAGATAAATAAGGCTCCCTGACACCTAGAACTCAGATCCCAACTGACCTGGAAGGAGGACCAAAGAAGGACTGCCCTGCTGCACCGACGGGCCAGCAAAGAGAGGCTGCACCATGGAGGACTGCACCTGTTGCACAGAGGGACCAGCAAAGAGAGGCCGCACCATGGAGGACTGCACCTGCTGCACCGAGGGACCAGAAAAGATAGGCTGCACCAACGAAGACTGCACCAGCTGCACCGAGGCACCAGCAAAGATAGGCTGCACCGACGAAGACTGCACCTGCTGCACCGAGGGACCAGCAAAGATAGGCTGCACCGACGAAGACTGCACCTGCTGCACCGAGGGACCAGCAAAGAGAGGCTGCACCGACGAAGACTGCACCTGCTGCACCGAGGGACCAGCAAAGAGAGGCTGCACCGACGAGGACTGCACCTGCTGCACCGAGGGACCAGCAAAGAGAGGCTACACCATGGAGGACTGCACCTGCTGCACCGAGGGACCAGCAAAGAGAGGCTGCACCGGCGAAGACTGCACCTGCTGCACCGAGGGACCAGCTAAGAGAGGCTGCACCGACGAAGACTGCACCTGCTGCACCGAGGGACCAGCAAAGAGAGGCTGCACCGACGAGGACTGCACCTGCTGCACCGAGGGACCAGCAAAGAGAGGCTGCACCGACGAGGACTGCACCTGCTGCACCGAGGGACCAGCAAAGAGAGGCTGCACCATGGAGGACTGCACCTGCTGTACCGAGGGACCAGCAAAGAGAGGCTGCACCGATGAAGACTGCACCTGCTGCACCGAGGGACCAGCAAAGAGAGGCTGCACCTACAAAGACTACACCTGCTGCACAGAGGGAACACCAAAAAGAGGCTGCACCGACGAAGACTGCCCCTGCTGCACCGAGGGACCAGCTAAGAGAGGCTGCACCGATGAAGACTGCACCTGCTGCACCGAGGGACCAGCAAAGAGAGGCTGCACCGACGAGGACTGCCCCTGCTGCACCGAGGGACCAGCAAAGAGAGGCTGCACCATGGAGGACTGCACCTGCTACACTGTGGGACCAGCAAAGAGAGGCTGCACCATGGAGGACTGCACCTGCTGCACCGAGGGACCAGCAAAGAGAGGCTGCACCGACGAGGACTGCACCTGCTGCACCGAGGGACCAGCAAAAAGAGGCTGCACCGACGAAGACTGCACCTGCTGCACCGAGGGACCAGCAAAGAGAGGTTACACCGACGAAGACTGCACCTGCTGCACCGAGGGACCAGCAAAGAGAGGCTGCACCGACGAGGACTGCACCTGCTGAACCGAGGGACCTGCAAAAAGAGGCTGCACCGACGAGGACTGCACCTGCTGCACCGAGGTACCAGCAAAGAGAGGTTACACTTATGAAGACTGCACCTGCTGCACCGAGGGACCAACTGAGTGAGGCTTCAACGGCGAGGACTGCACCTGCTGCACAGAGGGACCACCAAAGTGAGGCTGTGCCATGGAGGACTGTCCCTGCTGCACCGCTGGTGACTAGTGAAGAGAGGGGCTGTGCCTGCTGTGTCCTGCTAAATGAGATGTCATCTCCAGAGCCCAGCAAAACCAAGAGACTCCAAGAGCCAGTCGACTGGCCTCCTGTTCGCAGCCCAGAGACACAACCGGAGACTGGTAGTCCAGTGGTGACTGAACTTCGGCCAGACTGGAGAGGACCAAGTGGGATGTCAAACATGCAACCCCTCACCATCTTTGTGGACAAAGGAGAGCCGGCAGGAAGACCAGTGGTGACTGTGTCGTATCCACAGCATCCTTGAACCATCTTCAGCATCCTTCATCCCTTGCATCAATACCATTCCACTTTGATGGTACCCCTGATTAGCTCCCTGATGGAGTTGGTCACCCCAAGTGCTTCTACCCCACTGCATTGACACTTACCCAAGTTTTCTTTGATTAAGTTTCTGTGTCAAACTTGTTGAATTTGCCATTGCTTGTTTGCAGTTGAGTGAAAAGGCTTTCATTTATTATCACTTGTAAAATAAGGAAACTTCCAATGGATCTTTTTTGTTCTATAGTCGAAATACAATTCTTATAAAAATACAGTCTGTTTTTTTAAATTGGTGTCGGATTTCTGAAGTGTGTTGATTTCTTCTTCAGTTGTTGTGGTGCTGTTTAGATGCTTTACACTTCTTCTTCTGTGTACGTCTTGCTCCTCAGTGTGATAGCTGCTCAGGGTCGAGCTTAGCATTTAACAGACAAAACCAAAGGGTTCTAAAGGGGTTGGTAAGTGTATTACACAGTGAGGTCGCACAGCCACAGCATTTAAAACACCGTATTTATTCAGTCTCTGCAGAAAAGTAGGGTCTGCTTCTTATGGTTACCCCCACTTTGTGCTGAGTGTAAGGCTGTTTATGACTAGTCTGACTGGGATCCTGATAATCAGGACCTCTGCCTTTCTGCTTCTCCCTAAATGGTTGTTTTCAGTACCTAGGTACATCCCAGATTGGATACTGGGTACCCTTGTCAGTCCCTAGTATATGGTACCCATGTACCCAGGGCATATGTACCCCAGAGGTCTCCCATGGGCTGAACCATGTATTATGCCACCCATGAGAGACCATATAAATAGAAACTATGGGGCTGCCATTGCAGCCTGTGTAAGTTGGTGCATGCACCACTTACTAAAGATATAGGTTTACGATATCTAAGGGGCACTGCACTTAAAACCTATAAGTCACCCCTATAGCAGGCCTTTACAATCCTGAAGGCAAGGTGCTTGGTTCTAAGTAAGAGGGTGACCCTGCATGAGCATGACACCCCTGCAGCCTACGGAGTCCATTCTCTGGGTTGACAGTGAAGCAGCCATGTACTATATAGAGGGGCACAGCGTAATCGCACAATGACCATGTCAAAAATGGTATCAAACATGTTGGAATCATACCCCCACACCTTCAAATGTGTGGGAGATATGATTCCAAGCGCCGGGAGAGCCCTCTGTTAGGCTCTCAGTGTTCCCGATACCAACCTTCTAGTCCCGAACAGCACAAAATGGTTGCTGCCGACCAGAGACACATTTCTGCCCTCCTGCAGCTGAGCCAAGCTCGAGCAAGGGAAGGCAGAACAATATGCATCCTGTCACAGGGAGATGTGACCATGTCCGAGAAAGGATTTAGGGCCAGATGTAGGTAATCCAAATTTACCGATTCAGTATTTTAGAATCGGTAAATGCTATGTAGGTAAAAATTCGGTAAGTATTACCGAATCGGTATGATTTGGTATTTACCAAATCGGTATTTACCGATTCAGTAATTCCCATTCATTCCTATGGGCCTGGAGGCCCATAGGAATGAATGGGATTTACCGAAACGGTAAATACCGATTCGGTAATGGGGGAACACATTCAAGGGTCGCAGGGTGTCACATTGACACCCTGTTGCACCCCTGAATCGTGCATGTGTGCACCTGTGGCGCACATACATGCCCCAAGGGCATGTATGTCTGCCACATGGCACTTTTGGAAATGCACAAAAATGCTTTTCCAAAGGTTTTCGATATTTACCTCCGACTTTTAGTTGTAAAGTGGCCACCTACATCTCAAAAGCCTAATACCGGTCGATAAGGGGCAAAATTCGGTAATTTCAGCTGTTACCGACCGGTATTAGGCTTCCTACATCTGGCCCTTAGTTTATTAGGGCTGGGTGGGTGTGCTTGCCAGCGCCTGAGAGTCTGAATGAGGGGCACATTTGGTGTCCCTGTGAATAGTCCAGTTCAAACCAGTCCTAGGAGCCGTTGACTCCCTCTCTGGCATGAAACTGCCAGAGAGCTTGGTCTGATGGAACCCCCCCGAGGTACTGTCATTTGCATGCAACCACTGACCCCACCAGAGCCCCATAACTGGACGTCCCACCAGAAGCTCCTTCTTAAGTCTTCACTTCCACCTACGCATGACCATACTCAGTCCACCGCTGGTGTCTGTGGCCGCTGTCCCACTGAGTGTTAGCTGTCTACTTCCATCATACGGCTTCTTAATGGGTGTTAATGGTTTCTCATAGAATTCAACAGTACTAGGAGCTCCTGATGACCTTGATGTGAATTTTTTTTTTCCCAATATATATATATATTTTTTTTTCCCATACAAATATACATTTAACATTTAGGACATTTCGCTGTTTCGTTTGGTTAACAGCACTTTTATTCAGTTTTGCTCCATTTTTCTCATTCAAGCTTCTTTCTATGTTTTAGCAAAAATATTGTTACTGTTCTTCAAAATTCTTGTTTGGATTTTAACTATTTAGACTGAAATGTAAGCTACTCTTTTGATTTCTGCTGACCGCCTTCTGCCCCGTTACCTCTAGCAGAGATACGCCTTGGCTCGACTGGTCTGCTGTTAGTCAACAGAGGGTCACTTCCGTGAGACCCTCTGACTCGTCTCTGTCTGCTAACCTTTGGATGTGGATGTTGTGAGAGCTCAGCTCACCCGCGGTAAACCTCAAACCACACACAACTCGTGCCCTGCCCTGCAACATCACCGTTTCGCACTGTACTGATAGGCCTTCATCAGGTTCAGGTTCTCAGTACAGCCAGACACAAAATTTGCATGATCTGCATGTGGAATGGCAGCCTAGATTGAGTTCTACTGCACAAGAGCAACAGCATGACTTTCTACCCCACCTTAAACAAGATGGCGTGAGTATTTGGTTAAGCCAGCTCTTGTGCCTGGTATGGGCAGCTTATAGATGGTCTTCCATCAAAACTATGAGCTGCAGGTGCACTGAACAATACAGAGCAATGGACTGGTGAAACCTCCAGATGGTCGTGCTGACGCTCCAGCAAAGCTCAGATGGGTTGGAGTCATCGACTGAGTTGATCAACTCAAACTGTGTAAAGGCGGTGCCCTCCTGTGGACCGTCCTTTGTGTGATCCTCAAGGATTACTACTGCACTCTCTGTCACCCTACCTCCGCTACCTCAAGTCTTCATACGCGCTCTCCTGACTGAGACCACTTCAAATTTACAAAGGATCTTAGTAAAAAGAACCAACTTTCCATGGCCCCAAGTCCTCTCCACCTGATGTTTGATGTTTAAGTGTCTTTGAGATCTTACTCATGCCTACCACAAGGAGAGTTCACACTTACTCACTTGAGGGTCAACTCCTACTCGTTGCTCCTGCAGATCTTTATATGAAGAGGAAAGAATTCCAATAGACTCGGCCTTGAACAAATGTCCTTATCCCCTTTGTTCAGTCGCCCTAGAACCTCCGTAAACATACATTTATTTGAAAACTGCCTTATAGACCTTTAGACTTGCAAAAGGAGATCGTACGTCACAGGGTGCAGACCAGCACCAGGAGATCCTACATCATGAGAAGCAGACCTGCACCAGGAGATCCTACATCATGAGGTGCAGAGCAGTCCCAGGGGATCCTACATCATGAGGTGCAGCCCTGCACCAGGAGATCCTACATCATGAGGTGCAGACCCGCACCAGGAGATCCTACATCATGAGGTGCAGACCCGCACCAGGAGATACTACATCATGAGGTGCAGACCTGCACCAGGAGATCCTACATCATGAGGTGCAGACCTGCACCAGGGGATCCTACATCATGAGGTGCAGACCCGCACCAGGAGATACTACGTCATGAGGTGCAGACCTGCACCAGGAGATCCTACATCATGAGGTGCAGACCTGCACCAGGAGATCCTACATCATGAGGTGCAGACCTGCACCTGGAGATCCTACATCATGAGGTGCAGACCTGCACCAGGAGATCCTACATCATGAGGTGCAGACCAGCACCAGGAGATCCCACATCATGAGGTGCAGACCAGCACCAGGAGATCCTACATCATGAGGTGCAGACCTGCACCAGGAGATCCTACATCATGAGGTGCAGACCTGCACCAGGAGATCCTACATCATGAGGTGCAGACCTGCACCAGGAGATCCTACATCATGAGGTGCAGACCAGCACCAGGAGATCCTGAATCATGAGGTGCAGACCTGCACCAGGAGATCCTACATCATGAGGTGCAGACCAGCACCAGGAGATCCTATGTCATGAGGTGCAGACCTGCACCGGGAGATCCTACATCATGAGGTGCAGACCCGCACCAGGAGATCCTACATCATGAGGTGCAGACCTGCACCAGGAGATCCTACATCATGAGGTGCAGACCTGCATGAGGAGATCCTACATCATGAGGTGCAGACCTGCACCAGGAGATCCTACATCATGAGGTGCAGACCTGCACCAGGAGATCCTACATCATGAGGTGCAGACCTGCACCAGGAGATCCTACATCATGAGGTGCAGACCTGCACCAGGAGATCCTACATCATGAGGTGCAGACCTGCACCAGGAGATCCTACATCATGAGGTGCAGACCTGCACCAGGAGATCCTACATCATGAGGTGCAGACCAGCACCAGGAGATCCTACATCATGAGGTGCAGACCTGCACCAGGAGATCCTACATCATGAGGTGCAGACCAGCACCAGGAGATCCTACATCATGAGGTGCACATCTGCACCAGGGGATCCTACATCATGAGGTGCAGACCTGCACCAGGAGATACTACGTCATGAGGTGCAGACCAGCACCAGGAGATCCTACATCATGAGGTGCAGACCAGCACCAGGAGATCCTACATCATGAGGTGCAGACCTGCACCAGGGGATCCTATATCATGAGAAGCAGACCTGCACCGGGGGATCCTACATCATGAGGTGCAGACCTGCACCAGGAGATCCTACATCATGAGGTGCAGACCTGCACCAGGAGATCCTACATCATGAGGTGCAGACCCGCACCAGGGGATCCTACATCATGAGGTGCAGACCCGCGCCAGGAGATCCTACATCATGAGGTGCAGACCCGCGCCAGGAGATCCTACATCATGAGGTGCAGACCCGCACCAGGGGATCCTACATCATAAGGTGCAGACCAGCACCAGGAGATCCTACATCATGAGGTGCAGACCTGCACCAGGAGATCCTACATCATGAGGTGCAGACCCGCACCAGGGGATCCTACATCATGAGGTGCAGACCCGCGCCAGGAGATCCTACATCATGAGGTGCAGACCCGCGCCAGGAGATCCTACATCATGAGGTGCAGACCCGCACCAGGAGATCCTACATCATGAGGTGCAGACCTGCACCAGGAGATCCTACATCATGAGGTGCAGACCTGCACCTGGAGATCCTACATCATGGGGTGCAGAGCAGCACCAGGAGATCCTACATCATGAGGTGCAGACCCGCACCAGGAGATCCTACATCATAAGGTGCAGACCAGCACCAGGAGATCCTACATCATGAGGTGCAGACCAGCACCAGGAGATCCTACATCATGAGGTGCACATCTGCACCAGGAGATCCTACATCATGAGGTGCAGACCTGCACCAGGAGATCCTACATCATGAGGTGCGGACCGGCACCAGGAGATCCTACATCATGAGGTGCAGACCTGCACCTGGAGATCCTACATCATGGGGTGCAGAGCAGCACCAGGAGATCCTACATCATGAGGTGCAGACCTGCACCAGGAGATCCTACATCATGAGGTGCAGACCTGCACCAGGAGATCCTACATCATGAGGTGCAAACCTGCACCAGGAGATCCCACATCATGAGGTGCAGACCTGCACCAGGAGATCCTACATCATGAGGTACAGACCTGCACCAGGAGATCCTACATCATGAGGTGCAGACCTGCACCAGGAGATCCCACATCATGAGGTGCAGACCTGCACCAGGAGATCCTACATCATGAGGTACAGACCTGCACCAGGAGATCCTACATCATGAGGTGCAGACCTGCACCAGGAGATCCTACATCATGAGAAGCAGACCTGCACCAGGAGATCATACATCATGAGAAGCAGACCTGCGCCAGGAGATCCTACATCATGAGGTGCAAACCAGCACCAGGGGACCCTACATCATGAGAAGCAGACCTGCACCAGGAGATCCTACATCATGAGGTGCAGACCTGCGCCAGGAGATCCTACATCATGAGGTGCAAACCAGCACCAGGGGACCCTACATCATGAGAAGCAGACCCGCACCAGGAGATCCTACATCATGAGGTGCAACGCAGTCCCAGGAGATCCTACGTCATAGGGTGCAGACCAGCACCAGGAGATCCTACGTCATGAGGTGCAGACCAGCACCAGGAGATCCTACATCATGAGGTGCAGACCTGCACCAGGAGATCCTACATCATAAGGTGCAGACCCGCACCAGGGGATCCTACATCATGAGGTGCAGACCTGCACCAGGAGATCCTACATCATGAGGTGCAGACCCGCACCTGGAGATCCTACGTCATGAGGTGCAGACCTGCACCAGGAGATCCTACATCATGAGGTGCAGACCTGCACCAGGAGATCCTACATCATGAGGTGCAGACCTCCACCAGGAGATCCTACATCATGAGGTGCAGACCAGCACCAGGAGATCCTACATCATAGGGTGCAGACCAGCACCAGGAGATCCTACATCATGAGGTGCAGACCTGCACCAGGAGATCCTACATCATGAGGTGCAGACCAGCACCAGGAGATCCTACATCATAGGGTGCAGACCTGCACCAGGAGATCCTACATCATGAGGTGCAGACCTGCACCAGGAGATCCTACATCATGAGGTGCAGACCTGCACCAGGAGATCCTACATCATGAGGTGCAGACCTGCACCAGGGGATCCTACATCATGAGGTGCAGACCAGCACCAGGAGATCCTACATCATGAGGTGCAGACCCGCACCAGAAGATCCTAAATCATGAGGTGCAGAGCTGCACCAGGAGATCCTACATCATGAGGTGCAGAGCAGCGCCAGGAGATCCTACATCATGAGGTGCAGACCAGCACCAGGAGATCCTACGTCATGAGGTGCAGACCTGCACCAGGAGATCCTACATCATGAGGTGCAGATCTGCACCCGGAGATCCTACATCATGAGGTGCTGACCTGCACCAGGAGATCCTACATCATGAGGTGCAGACCAGCACCAGGAGATCCTACGTCATGAGGTGCAGACCTGCACCAGGAGATCCTACATCATGAGGTGCAGATCTGCACCCGGAGATCCTACATCATGAGGTGCTGACCTGCACCAGGAGATCCTACATCATAAGGCGCAGACCTGCACCAGGAGATCCTACATCATGAGGTGCAGACCAGCACCGGGAGATCCTACATCATGAGGTGCACATCTGCACCAGGAGATCCTACATCATGAGGTGCAGATCTGCACCCGGAGATCCTACATCATGAGGTGCTGACCTGCACCAGGAGATCCTACATCATGAGGTGCAGACCTGCACCAGGAGATCCTACATCATAGGGTACAGACCTGCACCAGGAGATCCTACATCATGAGGTGCAGACCAGCACCAGGAGATCCTACATCATGAGGTGCAGACCAGCACCAGGAGATCCTACATCATGAGGTGCAGACCAGCACCAGGAGATCCTACATCATGAGGTGCAGACCAGCACCAGGAGATCCTACATCATGAGGTGCAGACCTGCACCAGGAGATCCTACATCATAGGGTGCAGACCAACACCAGGAGATCCTACATCATGAGGTGCAGACCTGCACCAGGAGATCCTACATCATGAGGTGCAGACCTGCACCAGGAAATCCTACATCATGAGGTGCAGACCTGCACCAGGAGATCCTACATCATGAGGTGCAGACCTGCACCAGGAGATCCTACATCATGAGGTGCAGACCTGCACCAGGAGATCCTACATCATGAGGTGCAGACCTGCACCAGGAGATCCTACATCATGAGGTGCAGACCTGCACCAGGAGATCCTACATCATGAGGTGCAGACTTGCACCAGGAGATCCTACATCATGAGGTGCAGACCAGCACCAGGAGATCCTACATCATGAGGTGCAGACCTGCACCAGGAGATCCTACGTCATGAGGTGCAGACCTGCACCAGGAGATCCTACATCATGAGGTGCAGACCTGCACCAGGAGATCCTACATCATGAGAAGCAGACCTGCACCAGGAGATCCTACATCATGAGGTGCAGACCTGCACCAGGAGATCCTACATCATGAGGTGCAGACCTGCACCAGGAGATCCTACATCATGAGGTGCAGACCTGCACCAGGAGATCCTACATCATGAGGTGCAGACCTGCACCAGGAGATCCTACATCATGAGGTGCAGACCTGCACCAGGAGATCCTACATCATGAGGTGCAGACCTGCACCAGGGGATCCTACATCATGAGGTGCAGACCAGCACCAGGAGATCCTACGTCATGAGGTGCAGACCTGCACCAGGAGATCCTATCATGAGGTGCAGACCTGCACCAGGAGATCCTACATCATGAGAAGCAGACCTGCACCAGGAGAT
The DNA here is from genome assembly GCF_964261635.1 of Lissotriton helveticus. Lineage (NCBI taxonomy): Eukaryota > Metazoa > Chordata > Amphibia > Caudata > Salamandridae > Lissotriton > Lissotriton helveticus. The sequence continues at coordinate 16,481,802 of NC_136057.1, read as the reverse complement.
CCTACATCATGAGAAGCAGACCTGCACCAGGAGATCCTACATCATGAGAAGCAGACCTGCACCAGGAGATCCTACATCATGAGAAGCAGACCTGCACCAGGAGATCCTACATCATGAGGTGCAGACCTGCACCAGGAGATCCTACATCATGAGAAGCAGACCTGCACCAGGAGATCCTACATCATGAGGTGCAGACCTGCACCAGGAGATCCTACATCATGAGGTGCAGACCAGCACCAGGAGATCCCACATCATGAGGTGCAGACCTGCACCATGAGATCCTACATCATGAGGTGCAGACCAGCACCAGGAGATCCTACATCATGAGGTGCAGACCCATACCAGGAGATCCTACATCATGAGGTGCAGACCAGCACCAGGAGATCCTACATCATGAGGTGCAGACCAGCACCAGGAGATCCTACATCATGAGGTGCAGACCCATACCAGGAGATCCTACGTCATGAGGTGCAGACCCGCACCAGGAGATCCTACATCATGAGGTGCAGACCAGCACCAGGAGATCCTACATCATGAGGTGCAGACCAGCACCAGGAGATCCTACATCATGAGGTGCAGACCTGGACCAGGAGATCCTACATCATGAGGTGCAGACCTGCACCAGGAGATCCTACATCATGAGGTGCAGACCTGCACCAGGAGATCCTACATCATGAGGTGCAGACCAGCACCAGGAGATCCTACATCATGAGGTGCAGACCTGCACCAGGGGATCCTACATCATGAGGTGCAGACCAGCACCAGGAGATCCTACATCATGAGGTGCAGACCAGCACCTGGAGATCCTACATCATGAGGTGCAGACCTGCGCCAGGAGATCCTACGTCATGAGGTGCAGACCTGCAACAGGAGATCCCACATCATGAGGTGCAGACCAGCACCAGGAGATCCTACATCATGAGGTGCAGACCAGCACCAGGAGATCCTACATCATGAGGTGCAGACCTGCACCAGGAGATCCTACATCATGAGGTGCAGACCTGCACCAGGAGATCCTACATCATGAGGTGCAGACCTGCACCAGGAGATCCTACGTCATGAGGTGCAGACCTGCACCAGGAGATCCTACGTCATGAGGTGCAGACCTGCACCAGGAGATCCTACGTCATGAGGTGCAGACCTGCACCAGGAGAACCTACATCATGAGGTGCAGACCTGCACCAGGAGATCCTACATCATGAGGTGCAGACCAGCGCCAGGAGATCCTACGTCATGAGGTGCAGACCTGCACCAGGAGATCCCACATCATGAGGTGCAGACCTGCACCAGGAGATCCTACATCATGAGGTGCAGACCTGCACCAGGGGATCCTACATCATGAGGTGCAGACCAGCGCCAGGAGATCCTACATCATGAGGTGCAGACCTGCACCAGGAGATCCTACATCATGAGGTGCAGACCTGCACCAGGGGATCCTACATCATGAGGTGCAGACCTGCACCAGGAGATCCTATGTCATGAGGTGCAGACCAGCACCAGGAGATCCTACATCATGAGGTGCAGACCAGCACCAGGAGATCCTACATCATGAGGTGCAGACCTGCACCAGAAGATCCTACATCATGAGGTGCAGACCTGCACCAGGGGATCCTACATCATGAGGTGCAGACCTGCACCAGGAGATCCTACATCATGAGAAGCAGACCAGCACCAGGAGATCCTACGTCATGAGGTGCAGACCTGCACCAGGAGATCCTACATCATGAGGTGCAGACCTGCACCAGGAGATCCTACATCATGAGGTGCAGAGCTGCACCAGGAGATCCCACATCATGAGGTGCAGACCAGCACCAGGAGATCCTACATCATGAGGTGCAGACCAGCGCCAGGAGATCCTACATCATGAGGTGCAGACCAGCGCCAGGAGATCCTACATCATGAGGTGCAGACCTGCACCAGGGGATCCTACATCATGAGGTCCAGACCTGCACCAGGAGATCCTACATCATGAGGTGCAAACCCGCACCAGGAGATCCTACATTATGAGAAGCAGACCTGCACCAGGAGATCCTACATCATGAGGTGCAGACCTGCACCAGGAAATCCTACATCATGAGGTGCAGACCAGCACCAGGAGATCCTACATCATGAGGTGCAGACCTGCACCAGGGGATCCTACATCATGAGGTGCAGACCTGCACCAGGGGATCCTACATCATGAGGTGCACACCAGCACCAGGAGATCCTACATCATGAGGTGCAGACCTGCACCAGGAGATCCTACATCATGAGGTGCAGACCTGCACCGGGAGATCCTATATCATGAGGTGCAGACCTGCACCAGGGGATCCTACATCATAGGGTGCAGACCCGCACCAGGAGATTCTACATCATGAGGTGCAGATCTGCACCAGGGGATCCTACATCATGAGGTGCAGACCTGCACCAGGAGATCCTACATCATGAGGTGCAGACCTGCAACAGGAGATCCTACATCATGAGGTGCAGACCAGCACCAGGAGATCCTACATCATGAGGTGCAGACCAGCACCAGGAGATCCTCCATCATGAGGTGCAGAGCAGCACCAGGAGATCCTACATCATGAGGTGCAGACCTGCACCAGGAGATCCTACATCATGAGGTGCAGACCTGCACCAGGAGATCCTACATCATGAGAAGCAGACCAGCACCAGGAGATCCTACATCATGAGGTGCAGAGCAGCACCAGGAGATCCTACGTCATGAGGTGCAGAGCAGCACCAGGAGATCCTACGTCATGAGGTGCAGAGCAGCACCAGGAGATCCTACGTCATGAGGTGCAGACCTGCACCAGGGGATCCTACATCATGAGGTGCAGACCTGCACCAGGAGATCCTACATCATGAGGTGCAGACCTGCACCAGGAGATCCTACATCATGAGGTGCAGACCCGCACCAGGAGATCCTACATCATGAGGTGCAGACCCGCACCAGGAGATCCTACATCATGAGGTGCAGACCCGCACCAGGAGATCCTACATCATGAGGTGCAGACCCGCACCAGGAGATCCTACATCATGAGGTGCAGACCTGCACCAGGAGATCCTACATCATGAGGTGCAGACCCGCACCAGGAGATCCTACATCATGAGGTGCAGACCAGCACCAGGAGATCCTACATCATGAGGTGCAGACCTGCACCAAGGGATCCTACATCATGAGGTGCAGACCTGCACCAGGAGATCCTACATCATGAGGTGCAGACCAGCACCAGGAGATCCCACATCATGAGGTGCAGACCTGCACCATGAGATCCTACATCATGAGGTGCAGACCAGCACTAGGAGATCCTACATCATGAGGTGCAGACCCATACCAGGAGATCCTACATCATGAGGTGCAGACCAGCACCAGGAGATCCTACATCATGAGGTGCAGACCTGCACCAGGAGATCCTACATCATGAGGTGCAGACCAGCACCAGGAGATCCTACATCATGAGGTGCAGACCAGCACCTGGAGATCCCACATCATGAGGTGCAGACCTGCGCCAGGAGATCCTACATCATGAGGTGCAGACCTGCAACAGGAGATCCCACATCATGAGGTGCAGACCAGCACCAGGAGATCCTACATCATGAGGTGCAGACCTGCACCAGGAGATCCTACATCATGAGGTGCAGACCTGCACCAGGAGATCCTACATCATGAGGTGCAGACCTGCACCAGGAGATCCTACGTCATGAGGTGCAGACCTGCACCAGGAGATCCTACGTCATGAGGTGCAGACCCGCACCTGGAGATCCTACATCATGAGGTGCAGACCAGCACCAGGAGATCCTACATCATGAGGTGCAGAGCAGCACCAGGAGATCCTACATCATGAGGTGCAGACCTGCACCAGGAGATCCTACGTCATGAGGTGCAGACCTGCACCTGGAGATCCTACATCATGGGGTGCAGAGCAGCACCAGGAGATCCTACATCATGAGGTGCAGCCCTGCACCAGGGGATCCTACATCATGAGGTGCAGACCAGCACCAGGAGATCCTACATCATGAGGTGCAGACCTGCAACAGGAGATCCTACATCATGAGGTGCAGACCTGCACCAGGAGATCCTACATCATGAGGTGCAGACCTGCACCAGGAGATCCTACGTCATAGGGTGCAGACCTGCACCAGGAGATCCTACATCATGAGGTGCAGACCAGCACCAGGAGATCCTACATCATGAGGTGCAGATCTGCACCAGGGGATCCTACATCATGAGGTGCAGACCCGCACCAGGGGATCCTACATCATGAGGTGCAGACCTGCACCAGGAGATCCTACATCATAAGGTGCAGACCCGCACCAGGGGATCCTACATCATGAGGTGCAGACCTGCACCAGGGGATCCTACGTCATGAGGTGCAGACCTGCACCAGGAGATCCTACATCATGAGGTGCAGACCTGCACCAGGAGATCCTACATCATAAGGTGCAGACCCGCACCAGGGGATCCTACATCATGAGGTGCAGACCTGCACCAGGAGATCCTACATCATGAGGTGCAGACCCGCACCTGGAGATCCTACGTCATGAGGTGCAGACCTGCACCAGGAGATCCTACATCATGAGGTGCAGACCTGCACCAGGGGATCCTACGTCATGAGGTGCAGACCTGCACCAGGGGATCCTACATCATGAGGTGCAGACCTGCACCAGGGGATCCTACGTCATGAGGTGCAGACCTGCACCAGGAGATCCTACATCATGAGGTGCAGACCAGCACCAGGGGATCCTACATCATGAGGTGCAGACCTCCACCAGGAGATCCTACATCATGAGGTGCAGACCCGCACCAGGAGATCCTACATCATGAGGTCCAGACCTGCACCAGGAGATCCTACATCATGAGGTGCAGACCTACACCAGGAGATCCTACATCATGAGGTGCAGACCTGCACCAGGAGATCCTACGTCATGAGGTGCAGACCTACACCAGGAGATCCTACATCATGAGGTGCAGACCAGTCCCAGGAGATCCTACATCATGAGGAGCAGACCAGCACCAGGAGATCCTACATCATGAGGTGCAGACCAGCACCAGGAGATCCTACATCATGAGGTGCAGACCCGCACCAGGAGATCCTACATCATGAGGTGCAGACCTGCACCAGGAGATCCTACATCATGAGGTGCAGAGCTGCACCAAGAGATCCTACATCATGAGGTGCAGACCAGCACCAGGAGATCCTACATCATGAGGTGCAGACCTGCACCAGGAGATCCTACATCATGAAGTGCAGACCAGCACCAGGAGATCCTACATCATGAGGTGCAGACCCACACCAGGAGATCCTACATCATGAGGTGCAGACCAGCACCAGGAGATCCTACATCATGAGGTGCAGACCAGCACCAGGAGATCCTACATCATGAGGTGCAGACCAGCACCAGGAGATCCTACATCATGAGGTGCAGACCAGCACCAGGAGATCCTACATCATGAGGTGCAGACCTGCACCAGGAGATCCTACATCATAGGGTGCAGACCAACACCAGGAGATCCTACATCATGAGGTGCAGACCCGCACCAGGAGATCCTACATCATGAGGTGCAGACCTGCACCAGGAGATCCTACATCATGAGGTGCAGAGCTGCACCAAGAGATCCTACATCATGAGGTGCAGACCAGCACCAGGAGATCCTACATCATGAGGTGCAGACCTGCACCAGGAGATCCTACATCATGAAGTGCAGACCAGCACCAGGAGATCCTACATCATGAGGTGCAGACCTGCACCAGGAGATCCTACATCATGAGGTGCAGACCAGCACCAGGAGATCCTACATCATGAGGTGCAGACCAGCACCAGGAGATCCTACATCATGAGGTGCAGACCAGCACCAGGAGATCCTACATCATGAGGTGCAGACCAGCACCAGGAGATCCTACATCATGAGGTGCAGACCTGCACCAGGAGATCCTACATCATAGGGTGCAGACCAACACCAGGAGATCCTACATCATGAGGTGCAGACCTGCACCAGGAGATCCTACATCATGAGGTGCAGACCTGCACCAGGAAATCCTACATCATGAGGTGCAGACCTGCACCAGGAGATCCTACATCATGAGGTGCAGACCTGCACCAGGAGATCCTACATCATGAGGTGCAGACCTGCACCAGGAGATCCTACATCATGAGGTGCAGACCTGCACCAGGAGATCCTACATCATGAGGTGCAGACCTGCACCAGGAGATCCTACATCATGAGGTGCAGACTTGCACCAGGAGATCCTACATCATGAGGTGCAGACCAGCACCAGGAGATCCTACATCATGAGGTGCAGACCTGCACCAGGAGATCCTACGTCATGAGGTGCAGACCTGCACCAGGAGATCCTACATCATGAGGTGCAGACCTGCACCAGGAGATCCTACATCATGAGAAGCAGACCTGCACCAGGAGATCCTACATCATGAGGTGCAGACCTGCACCAGGAGATCCTACATCATGAGGTGCAGACCTGCACCAGGAGATCCTACATCATGAGGTGCAGACCTGCACCAGGAGATCCTACATCATGAGGTGCAGACCTGCACCAGGAGATCCTACATCATGAGGTGCAGACCTGCACCAGGAGATCCTACATCATGAGGTGCAGACCTGCACCAGGGGATCCTACATCATGAGGTGCAGACCAGCACCAGGAGATCCTACGTCATGAGGTGCAGACCTGCACCAGGAGATCCTATCATGAGGTGCAGACCTGCACCAGGAGATCCTACATCATGAGAAGCAGACCTGCACCAGGAGATCCTACATCATGAGAAGCAGACCTGCACCAGGAGATCCTACATCATGAGAAGCAGACCTGCACCAGGAGATCCTACATCATGAGAAGCAGACCTGCACCAGGAGATCCTACATCATGAGGTGCAGACCTGCACCAGGAGATCCTACATCATGAGAAGCAGACCTGCACCAGGAGATCCTACATCATGAGGTGCAGACCTGCACCAGGAGATCCTACATCATGAGGTGCAGACCAGCACCAGGAGATCCCACATCATGAGGTGCAGACCTGCACCATGAGATCCTACATCATGAGGTGCAGACCAGCACCAGGAGATCCTACATCATGAGGTGCAGACCCATACCAGGAGATCCTACATCATGAGGTGCAGACCAGCACCAGGAGATCCTACATCATGAGGTGCAGACCAGCACCAGGAGATCCTACATCATGAGGTGCAGACCCATACCAGGAGATCCTACGTCATGAGGTGCAGACCCGCACCAGGAGATCCTACATCATGAGGTGCAGACCAGCACCAGGAGATCCTACATCATGAGGTGCAGACCAGCACCAGGAGATCCTACATCATGAGGTGCAGACCTGGACCAGGAGATCCTACATCATGAGGTGCAGACCTGCACCAGGAGATCCTACATCATGAGGTGCAGACCTGCACCAGGAGATCCTACATCATGAGGTGCAGACCAGCACCAGGAGATCCTACATCATGAGGTGCAGACCTGCACCAGGGGATCCTACATCATGAGGTGCAGACCAGCACCAGGAGATCCTACATCATGAGGTGCAGACCAGCACCTGGAGATCCTACATCATGAGGTGCAGACCTGCGCCAGGAGATCCTACGTCATGAGGTGCAGACCTGCAACAGGAGATCCCACATCATGAGGTGCAGACCAGCACCAGGAGATCCTACATCATGAGGTGCAGACCAGCACCAGGAGATCCTACATCATGAGGTGCAGACCTGCACCAGGAGATCCTACATCATGAGGTGCAGACCTGCACCAGGAGATCCTACATCATGAGGTGCAGACCTGCACCAGGAGATCCTACGTCATGAGGTGCAGACCTGCACCAGGAGATCCTACGTCATGAGGTGCAGACCTGCACCAGGAGATCCTACGTCATGAGGTGCAGACCTGCACCAGGAGAACCTACATCATGAGGTGCAGACCTGCACCAGGAGATCCTACATCATGAGGTGCAGACCAGCGCCAGGAGATCCTACGTCATGAGGTGCAGACCTGCACCAGGAGATCCCACATCATGAGGTGCAGACCTGCACCAGGAGATCCTACATCATGAGGTGCAGACCTGCACCAGGGGATCCTACATCATGAGGTGCAGACCAGCGCCAGGAGATCCTACATCATGAGGTGCAGACCTGCACCAGGAGATCCTACATCATGAGGTGCAGACCTGCACCAGGGGATCCTACATCATGAGGTGCAGACCTGCACCAGGAGATCCTATGTCATGAGGTGCAGACCAGCACCAGGAGATCCTACATCATGAGGTGCAGACCAGCACCAGGAGATCCTACATCATGAGGTGCAGACCTGCACCAGAAGATCCTACATCATGAGGTGCAGACCTGCACCAGGGGATCCTACATCATGAGGTGCAGACCTGCACCAGGAGATCCTACATCATGAGAAGCAGACCAGCACCAGGAGATCCTACGTCATGAGGTGCAGACCTGCACCAGGAGATCCTACATCATGAGGTGCAGACCTGCACCAGGAGATCCTACATCATGAGGTGCAGAGCTGCACCAGGAGATCCCACATCATGAGGTGCAGACCAGCACCAGGAGATCCTACATCATGAGGTGCAGACCAGCGCCAGGAGATCCTACATCATGAGGTGCAGACCAGCGCCAGGAGATCCTACATCATGAGGTGCAGACCTGCACCAGGGGATCCTACATCATGAGGTCCAGACCTGCACCAGGAGATCCTACATCATGAGGTGCAAACCCGCACCAGGAGATCCTACATTATGAGAAGCAGACCTGCACCAGGAGATCCTACATCATGAGGTGCAGACCTGCACCAGGAAATCCTACATCATGAGGTGCAGACCAGCACCAGGAGATCCTACATCATGAGGTGCAGACCTGCACCAGGGGATCCTACATCATGAGGTGCAGACCTGCACCAGGGGATCCTACATCATGAGGTGCACACCAGCACCAGGAGATCCTACATCATGAGGTGCAGACCTGCACCAGGAGATCCTACATCATGAGGTGCAGACCTGCACCGGGAGATCCTATATCATGAGGTGCAGACCTGCACCAGGGGATCCTACATCATAGGGTGCAGACCCGCACCAGGAGATTCTACATCATGAGGTGCAGATCTGCACCAGGGGATCCTACATCATGAGGTGCAGACCTGCACCAGGAGATCCTACATCATGAGGTGCAGACCTGCAACAGGAGATCCTACATCATGAGGTGCAGACCAGCACCAGGAGATCCTACATCATGAGGTGCAGACCAGCACCAGGAGATCCTCCATCATGAGGTGCAGAGCAGCACCAGGAGATCCTACATCATGAGGTGCAGACCTGCACCAGGAGATCCTACATCATGAGGTGCAGACCTGCACCAGGAGATCCTACATCATGAGAAGCAGACCAGCACCAGGAGATCCTACATCATGAGGTGCAGAGCAGCACCAGGAGATCCTACGTCATGAGGTGCAGAGCAGCACCAGGAGATCCTACGTCATGAGGTGCAGAGCAGCACCAGGAGATCCTACGTCATGAGGTGCAGACCTGCACCAGGGGATCCTACATCATGAGGTGCAGACCTGCACCAGGAGATCCTACATCATGAGGTGCAGACCTGCACCAGGAGATCCTACATCATGAGGTGCAGACCCGCACCAGGAGATCCTACATCATGAGGTGCAGACCCGCACCAGGAGATCCTACATCATGAGGTGCAGACCCGCACCAGGAGATCCTACATCATGAGGTGCAGACCCGCACCAGGAGATCCTACATCATGAGGTGCAGACCTGCACCAGGAGATCCTACATCATGAGGTGCAGACCCGCACCAGGAGATCCTACATCATGAGGTGCAGACCAGCACCAGGAGATCCTACATCATGAGGTGCAGACCTGCACCAAGGGATCCTACATCATGAGGTGCAGACCTGCACCAGGAGATCCTACATCATGAGGTGCAGACCAGCACCAGGAGATCCCACATCATGAGGTGCAGACCTGCACCATGAGATCCTACATCATGAGGTGCAGACCAGCACTAGGAGATCCTACATCATGAGGTGCAGACCCATACCAGGAGATCCTACATCATGAGGTGCAGACCAGCACCAGGAGATCCTACATCATGAGGTGCAGACCTGCACCAGGAGATCCTACATCATGAGGTGCAGACCAGCACCAGGAGATCCTACATCATGAGGTGCAGACCAGCACCTGGAGATCCCACATCATGAGGTGCAGACCTGCGCCAGGAGATCCTACATCATGAGGTGCAGACCTGCAACAGGAGATCCCACATCATGAGGTGCAGACCAGCACCAGGAGATCCTACATCATGAGGTGCAGACCTGCACCAGGAGATCCTACATCATGAGGTGCAGACCTGCACCAGGAGATCCTACATCATGAGGTGCAGACCTGCACCAGGAGATCCTACGTCATGAGGTGCAGACCTGCACCAGGAGATCCTACGTCATGAGGTGCAGACCCGCACCTGGAGATCCTACATCATGAGGTGCAGACCAGCACCAGGAGATCCTACATCATGAGGTGCAGAGCAGCACCAGGAGATCCTACATCATGAGGTGCAGACCTGCACCAGGAGATCCTACGTCATGAGGTGCAGACCTGCACCTGGAGATCCTACATCATGGGGTGCAGAGCAGCACCAGGAGATCCTACATCATGAGGTGCAGCCCTGCACCAGGGGATCCTACATCATGAGGTGCAGACCAGCACCAGGAGATCCTACATCATGAGGTGCAGACCTGCAACAGGAGATCCTACATCATGAGGTGCAGACCTGCACCAGGAGATCCTACATCATGAGGTGCAGACCTGCACCAGGAGATCCTACGTCATAGGGTGCAGACCTGCACCAGGAGATCCTACATCATGAGGTGCAGACCAGCACCAGGAGATCCTACATCATGAGGTGCAGATCTGCACCAGGGGATCCTACATCATGAGGTGCAGACCCGCACCAGGGGATCCTACATCATGAGGTGCAGACCTGCACCAGGAGATCCTACATCATAAGGTGCAGACCCGCACCAGGGGATCCTACATCATGAGGTGCAGACCTGCACCAGGGGATCCTACGTCATGAGGTGCAGACCTGCACCAGGAGATCCTACATCATGAGGTGCAGACCTGCACCAGGAGATCCTACATCATAAGGTGCAGACCCGCACCAGGGGATCCTACATCATGAGGTGCAGACCTGCACCAGGAGATCCTACATCATGAGGTGCAGACCCGCACCTGGAGATCCTACGTCATGAGGTGCAGACCTGCACCAGGAGATCCTACATCATGAGGTGCAGACCTGCACCAGGGGATCCTACGTCATGAGGTGCAGACCTGCACCAGGGGATCCTACATCATGAGGTGCAGACCTGCACCAGGGGATCCTACGTCATGAGGTGCAGACCTGCACCAGGAGATCCTACATCATGAGGTGCAGACCAGCACCAGGGGATCCTACATCATGAGGTGCAGACCTCCACCAGGAGATCCTACATCATGAGGTGCAGACCCGCACCAGGAGATCCTACATCATGAGGTCCAGACCTGCACCAGGAGATCCTACATCATGAGGTGCAGACCTACACCAGGAGATCCTACATCATGAGGTGCAGACCTGCACCAGGAGATCCTACGTCATGAGGTGCAGACCTACACCAGGAGATCCTACATCATGAGGTGCAGACCAGTCCCAGGAGATCCTACATCATGAGGAGCAGACCAGCACCAGGAGATCCTACATCATGAGGTGCAGACCAGCACCAGGAGATCCTACATCATGAGGTGCAGACCCGCACCAGGAGATCCTACATCATGAGGTGCAGACCTGCACCAGGAGATCCTACATCATGAGGTGCAGAGCTGCACCAAGAGATCCTACATCATGAGGTGCAGACCAGCACCAGGAGATCCTACATCATGAGGTGCAGACCTGCACCAGGAGATCCTACATCATGAAGTGCAGACCAGCACCAGGAGATCCTACATCATGAGGTGCAGACCCACACCAGGAGATCCTACATCATGAGGTGCAGACCTGCACCAGGAGATCCTACGTCATGAGATGCAGACCTGCACCAGGAGATCCTACGTCATAGGGTGCAGACCAGCACCAGGGGATCCTACATCATGAGGTGCAGACCTGCACCAGGGGATCCTACATCATGAGGTGCAGACCTGCACCAGGAGATCCTACGTCATGAGGTGCAGACCTGCAATAGGAGATCTTACATCATGAGGTGCAGACCTGCACCAGGAGATCCTACATCATGAGGTGCAGACCTGCACCAGGTGATCCTACATCATGAGGTGCAGACCTGCACCAGGAGATCCTACATCATAAGGTGCAGACCCGCACCAGGAGATCCTACATCATGAGGTGCAGACCTGCACCAGGAGATCCTACATCATGAGGTGCAGACCCGCACCTGGAGATCCTACATCATGAGGTGCAGACCTGCACCAGGGGATCCTACTTCATGAGGTGCAGACCCGCACCAGGAGATCCTACATCATGAGGTGCAGACCCGCACCAGGAGATCCTACATCATGAGGTGCAGACCTGCACCAGGAGATCCTACATCATAGGGTGCAGACCTGCACCAGGAGATCCTACATCATGAGGTGCAGACCTGCACCAGGAGATCCCACATCATGAGGTGCAGACCAGCACCAGGAGATCCTACATCATGAGGTGCAGACCTGCACCAGGAGATCCTACATCATGAGGTGCGGACCGGCACCAGGAGATCCTACATCATGAGGTGCAGACCAGCACCAGGAGATCCTACATCATGAGGTGCAGACCTGCACTAGGAGATCCTACATCATGAGGTGCAGACCTGCACTAGGAGATCCTACATCATGAGGTGCAGACCAGCACCAGGAGATCCTACATCATGAGGTGCAGACCTGGACCAGGAGATCCTACGTCATGAGGTGCAGACCTGCACCAGGAGATCCTACATCATGAGGTGCAGACCTGCACCAGGAGATCCTACATCATGAGGTGCAGACCTGCACTAGGAGATCCTACATCATGAGGTGCAGACCTGCACCAGGAGATCCTACATCATGAGGTGCAGACCTGCACCAGGAGATCCTACATCATGAGGTGCAGACCTGCACTAGGAGATCCTACATCATGAGGTGCAGACCTGCACCAGGAGATCCTACATCATGAGGTGCAGACCTGCACCAGGAGATCCTACATCATGAGGTGCAGACCTGCACTAGGAGATCCTACATCATGAGGTGCAGACCTGCACCAGGAGATCCTACATCATGAGGTGCAGACCTCCACCAGGAGATCCTACATCATGAGGTGCAGACCCATACCAGGAGATCCTACATCATGAGGTGCAGACCAGCACCAGGAGATCCTACATCATGAGGTGCAGACCTGCACCAGGAGATCCTACATCACGAGGTGCAGACCAGCACCAGGAGATCCTACATCATGAGGTGCAGACCAGCACCTGGAGATCCCACATCATGAGGTGCAGACCTGCGCCAGGAGATCCTACATCATGAGGTGCAGACCTGCAACAGGAGATCCCACATCATGAGGTGCAGACCAGCACCAGGAGATCCTACATCATGAGGTGCAGACCAGCACCAGGAGATCCTACATCATGAGGTGCAGACCTGCACCAGGAGATCCTACATCATGAGGTGCAGACCTGCACCAGGAGATCCTACATCATGAGGTGCAGACCTGCACCAGGAGATCCTACGTCATGAGGTGCAGACCTGCACCAGGAGATCCTACGTCATGAGGTGCAGACCCGCACCTGGAGATCCTACATCATGAGGTGCAGACCAGCACCAGGAGATCCTACATCATGAGGTGCAGAGCAGCACCAGGAGATCCTACATCATGAGGTGCAGACCAGCACCAGGAGATCCTACATCATGAGGTGCAGACCTGCAACAGGAGATCCTACATCATGAGGTGCAGACCTGCACCAGGAGATCCTACATCATGAGGTGCAGACCTGCACCAGGAGATCCTACGTCATAGGGTGCAGACCTGCACCAGGAGATCCTACATCATGAGGTGCAGACCAGCACCAGGAGATCCTACATCATGAGGTGCAGATCTGCACCAGGGGATCCTACATCATGAGGTGCAGACCCGCACCAGGGGATCCTACATCATGAGGTGCAGACCTGCACCAGGAGATCCTACATCATAAGGTGCAGACCCGCACCAGGGGATCCTACATCATGAGGTGCAGACCTGCACCAGGGGATCCTACGTCATGAGGTGCAGACCTGCACCAGGAGATCCTACATCATGAGGTGCAGACCTGCACCAGGAGATCCTACATCATAAGGTGCAGACCCGCACCAGGGGATCCTACATCATGAGGTGCAGACCTGCACCAGGAGATCCTACATCATGAGGTGCAGACCCGCACCTGGAGATCCTACGTCATGAGGTGCAGACCTGCACCAGGAGATCCTACATCATGAGGTGCAGACCTGCACCAGGGGATCCTACGTCATGAGGTGCAGACCTGCACCAGGGGATCCTACATCATGAGGTGCAGACCTGCACCAGGGGATCCTACGTCATGAGGTGCAGACCTGCACCAGGAGATCCTACATCATGAGGTGCAGACCAGCACCAGGGGATCCTACATCATGAGGTGCAGACCTCCACCAGGAGATCCTACATCATGAGGTGCAGACCCGCACCAGGAGATCCTACATCATGAGGTCCAGACCTGCACCAGGAGATCCTACATCATGAGGTGCAGACCTACACCAGGAGATCCTACATCATGAGGTGCAGACCTGCACCAGGAGATCCTACGTCATGAGGTGCAGACCTACACCAGGAGATCCTACATCATGAGGTGCAGACCAGTCCCAGGAGATCCTACATCATGAGGAGCAGACCAGCACCAGGAGATCCTACATCATGAGGTGCAGACCAGCACCAGGAGATCCTACATCATGAGGTGCAGACCTGCACCAGGGGATCCTACATCATGAGGTGCAGACCTGCACCAGGAGATCCTACATCATGAGGTGCAGAGCTGCACCAAGAGATCCTACATCATGAGGTGCAGACCAGCACCAGGAGATCCTACATCATGAGGTGCAGACCTGCACCAGGAGATCCTACATCATGAAGTGCAGACCAGCACCAGGAGATCCTACATCATGAGGTGCAGACCCACACCAGGAGATCCTACATCATGAGGTGCAGACCTGCACCAGGAGATCCTACGTCATGAGATGCAGACCTGCACCAGGAGATCCTACGTCATAGGGTGCAGACCAGCACCAGGGGATCCTACATCATGAGGTGCAGACCTGCACCAGGGGATCCTACATCATGAGGTGCAGACCAGCACCAGGAGATCCTACATCATGAGGTGCAGACCTGCACCAGGAGATCCTACGTCATGAGGTGCAGACCTGCAATAGGAGATCTTACATCATGAGGTGCAGACCTGCACCAGGAGATCCTACATCATGAGGTGCAGACCTGCACCAGGTGATCCTACATCATGAGGTGCAGACCTGCACCAGGAGATCCTACATCATGAGGTGCAGACCCGCACCAGGAGATCCTACATCATGAGGTGCAGACCTGCACCAGGAGATCCTACATCATGAGGTGCAGACCCGCACCTGGAGATCCTACATCATGAGGTGCAGACCTGCACCAGGGGATCCTACTTCATGAGGTGCAGACCCGCACCAGGAGATCCTACATCATGAGGTGCAGACCCGCACCAGGAGATCCTACATCATGAGGTGCAGACCTGCACCAGGAGATCCTACATCATAGGGTGCAGACCTGCACCAGGAGATCCTACATCATGAGGTGCAGACCTGCACCAGGGGACCCTACATCATGAGGTGCGGACCGGCACCAGGAGATCCTACATCATGAGGTGCAGACCAGCACCAGGAGATCCTACATCATGAGGTGCAGACCTGCACTAGGAGATCCTACATCATGAGGTGCAGACCTGCACTAGGAGATCCTACATCATGAGGTGCAGACCAGCACCAGGAGATCCTACATCATGAGTTGCAGACCTGGACCAGGAGATCCTACATCATGAGGTGCAGACCAGCACCAGGAGATCCTACATCATGAGGTGCAGACCTGCACCAGGAGATCCTACATCATGAGGTGCAGACCTGCACCAGGAGATCCTACATCATGAGGTGCAGACCTACACCAGGAGATCCTACATCATGAGGTGCAGACCTGCACCAGGAGATCCTACGTCATGAGGTGCAGACCTACACCAGGAGATCCTACATCATGAGGTGCAGACCTACACCAGGAGATCCTACATCATGAGGTGCAGACCTGCACCAGGAGATCCTATCATGAGGTGCGGACCAGCACCAGGAGATCCTACATCATGAGGTGCAGACCTACACCAGGAGATTCTACGTCATGAGGTGCAGACCTGCACCAGGAGATCCTACATCATGAGAAGCAGACCAGCACCAGGAGATCCTACGTCATGAGGTGCAGACCTGCACCAGGAGATCCTACTTCATGAGGTGCAGACCTGCACCAGGAGATCCTACTTCATGAGGTGCATACCTGCACCAGGAGATCCTACATCATGAGGTGCAGACCTGCACCAGGAGATCCTACATCATGAGGTGCAGACCTGCACCAGGAGATCCTACATCATGAGGTGCAGACCTGCACCAGGAGATCCTACATCATGAGGTGCAGACCTGCACCAGGAGATCCTACATCATGAGGTGCAGACCTGCACCAGGAGATCCTACATCATGAGGTGCAGAGCTGCACCAGGAGATCCCACATCATGAGGTGCAGACCTGCACCAGGAGATCCTACATCATGAGAAGCAGACCTGCACCAGGAGATCCTACATCATGAGGTGCAGACCTGCACCTGGAGATCCTACATCATGAGGTGCAGACCTGCACCAGGAGATCCTACATCATGAGGTGCAGACTTGCACCAGGAGATCCTACATCATGAGGTGCAGACCTGGACCAGGAGATCCTACGTCATGAGAAGCAGACCTGCACCAGGAGATCCTACATCATGAGGTGCAGACCTGCACCTGGAGATCCTACATCATGAGGTGCAGACCTGGACCAGGAGATCCTACATCATGAGAAGCAGACCTGCACCAGTAGATCCTACATCATGAGGTGCAGACCTGCACCTGGAGATCCTACATCATGAGGTGCAGACCTGCACCAGGAGATCCTACATCATGAGAAGCAGACCTGCACCAGGAGATCCTACATCATGAGGTGCAGACCTGCACCAGGAGATCCTACATCATGAGGTGCAGACCTGCACCAGGAGATCCTACATCATGAGGTGCAGACCTGCACCAGGAGATCCTACATCATGAGGTGCAGACCAGCACCAGGAGATCCTACATCATGAGGTGCAGACCTGCACTAGGAGATCCTACATCATGAGGTGCAGACCTGCACTAGGAGATCCTACATCATGAGGTGCAGACCAGCGCCAGGAGATCCTACGTCATGAGGTGCAGACCTGCACCAGGAGATCCCACATCATGAGGTGCAGACCTGCACCAGGAGATCCTATCATGAGGTGCGGACCAGCACCAGGAGATCCTTCATCATGAGGTGCAGACCTGCACCAGGAGATCCTACGTCATGAGGTGCAGACCAGCACCAGGAGATCCTACATCATGAGGTGCAGACCAGCACCAGGAGATCCTACATCATGAAGTGCAAACCAGCACCAGGAGATCCTACATCATGAGGTGCAGACCTGCACCAGGAGATCCTACATCATGAGGTGCAGACCTGCACCAGGAGATCCTACATCATGAGGTGCAGACCTGCACCAGGAGATCCTACATCATGAGGTGCAGACCAGCACCAGGAGATCCTACATCATGAGGTGCAGACCTGCACTAGGAGATCCTACATCATGAGGTGCAGACCAG